>NC_056739.1:1460310294-1460500294 GCF_019279795.1 Protopterus annectens
GGGAAACTAAAAGTGGCTGGGGATTTAAATTTACCAGAAATAGACTGGAATAATATTGATTCAAGAGCATTAGTAAAGAAATTATTTACAATGTAAGTTCAGGAACAACAATTGCTTCAGACTGTAAAAAATCCTATAAGGATACAGAACATACTGGACATTGTTTGTGTTCCTAAGGAATTGGTGTTACTTTGTGTCAAGTTTTACAGCTGTTGATGTACAGTGACCATAGGGTTTTAAATGTTAAATTACTGCTAGATAACTCTTTCAAACTGAAATGTAAACCAGTGCACAGGAGTGTAATAGATTACATGGAACAAAACAGTATCTATGCAAAACTAATTGAAGGGATGCATTCAGTGGAAAACTGCAGAAGGAATGTAACAGGTTTTCAAATGGTAATTGAGTGCAAAAAAAGTTTAACATTAGTACTTCAGCAAAGAAGGTCATTAGGATATATTTCCATAAGAACAATAAATGTTATTAAGTCACAAGACAAAAAGATAGAATAAATGGAAATGAGGTCAACACAAACCTTTGAAAACTGAAGTAGAGAGTCTACACAGACAAATTAAACATAGTCTGATACAAAATCAAGAAAAATTTGAAAAAAATGTATGTAAAAATATTGAGCATAATAGGAAACCATTTCATGGAGACATAAAATGTGGAGAGAGTAAGTACATACAGAGTGATAAACTGTGTGAACAGTCTAAAATTTATTCTCAAAAACAAGAGGTTATAGGTATATTTTCAAAATCTTATGCAAAACAGTTTGGCTCCACAGAGGGGGATATGAACTGGCCTAGTAACATTCAGGTAGCTTCAGATATTGAAATTAAATTAGATTAACAAGAACTACATAAACTGTATTTGAGCATAGCACAGGGAGGAGACGGAATTAGCAATAATGACCAGGAACACTTCAGCATTAACTTACAGTATCATTATATTCGTTATTCCCTTGAGATTCCTCAGCATGGGAAACATGCTCTTGTTAAACTCATCTTTAAGGGAAGGGGAATATGACAAACCCAGAGTCATACTGAACACAAGTTTACTTTCTTGTTGTGGAAAAATATTGAAGGAGGTTATTTTGGATAAATTATTGTCAAAACTGGAAAGATTGGAAATTATTTATCAGTATGATTATATTGAAAATCGATCTTTAACCACCTCTAATATAATGTTCTACAATAATATAATAATGCTATAAATTAAAAAAATGTGATCTGATATAATTTATATAGACTTAACTTCAGCCTTTGAGGGGGTTGTACACAAAAGCTGATTACTACATTAAAACAACTAGGGTATTGATGTAGTACTGATAAGATAAATAGCTGTATGGTTTGCAAATAGGACATGGCAAGTATCATACAACAAATGGACAGGTGAGATTCTAGGTTAAAGTCAGGTCGTCCCACCTATTTGTTTAGGTTGTATCCTTCAGAACAATCTTATTATGTAAGATGTTCTCCAGTCTGTATGCAGATGACATGAAAATGAGTAAACTGAATACACATGTTACATGTAGAGTATGTCAGCAAAAGAACATGACTAAAATGACCATTTTGACACAGGAGAATAACATGATATTAAATACATCAAAAACTAAGCATTTCAGATTTTGGAGCTGTAAATTGAAGGGTGAATGTTTAATAAAGCACACAGCAATTGAAACTGTAAATTCATTTAAGGACCTGGGTATATGAGTAGATCCAGCTTTGAATTTTTCTAATTATACGAACAAATTGGTCATTGATAGTTATAAAACTATAGGTTGCATAAAAAGGTGTATAAAATCTAGGAAATCAAAAATGATGAAATCATAACTTACATTAGACCCAAACTAGAGTATGGAATAACAATATAAGAAAACAAGCAGGAATAGATTGGAAAGAGTACAGTGGAAATATACCAAGGGCATCCATGGATATGAAACTTTAGGTTATTCTGGCAGTGTCTCATACAGATATTTAAGATGAGATCTTATTTAAATATATAGCGCATTTAGAGATAACTACTTCTGGGAATGTTTGGGGTTATCAAAAAGTAGTAGAGAATCCTCCAGCAATGTATGTAGAAGATTATATTACATTAGGGATGTACTAACTGGTTCTCTGAGAGTGTAACTGATGTATGGAATAGACTACCAAATTATATTAAAACAAGCAGAAGTTTAGACATTTTTAAGAACAACTTAACACCTATTATGAGAATGGCTGCTTTGGTATATTGGCAGACTAGAAAAGCATTATTGCCAGTGGCAGAAATATTTGAATGGATGTATATCTATGTATCCATGTATGTAAGTATGCAATAAATTAACTAGGAGATGAGCAGGAACACATCCACAAGTCTTTGAGGAATTGTTTTAGCTCATCTTTCAATGTGTGAAGTTTACTAGTAAGACTCAGTGATATGGACAGAATTCCAGATTCCAGCAACACTTTTGAAGTACAAGACATTGAACAAAGGGTTCTTGCTGGAAAGTAGTACTGAATCATATAAGTTAATGTTGTGCACTTTTCAGGTTTGTGGACTATGCTGTGAGTTATGTTTAGTTTAGTACAGAATGAAGTAGCTGGGCAATTTAAGCCAAATCTGTGCAGTGCTTGGCCCCGTGTGATTGATTAGCAACAAGCTTTGTTACTTTTTTGTGGCAGTATAGTAGTATTCTTTGTCTGAGTATTTTGCATGGCTGGAGATTAATGAAAATAAGGGAGGCAGAGAAGAGTGGTGGTAGCAGATAGATAATGGCTTTTTATTTTTTTTGCTGTTGTCTTTGGCTCTATCAAGTGTTGCAAGTTTGACCTGCTAAAGATGCAAGCTGAGTTTCACATTGTCATCTATTATAACTCCCAATAGTTTTGTGTGGGAGACTACTTTTATTTTTGTACCATTTTAAAGATGTGATTAAGAAGTTTGTTTTATCTGCAATGTATAATTATGGAAGAAAGAGGAGTAGGATTATTTTTTTTTTGAAGGGGAGGTTAACTTCAGCGACAAGTTAGACTTATCCAATGAGGATTCATTAGATGAAAAGGATTCATGGGTAATATGTTTGCAGTGTTAAAGTTGGGGTAGACCATATGAGTGTATAATCATGTGTATCAGATTGGATTTTTGTGTTTGGATGCAGTCTGTTGGTCATTGTTAGTAGCACAGGTTATAAAATCACACACAGATATTGGTGAAATACTTTAAATTAACCCAGTTCCAGTGATCCAGTATCATTCAGCTATCACTGATACTGCAGAATGCACCAATTAATTCTCACTCTGTCTATGAGCATTAGCCTGGAAAATGGATAGCACTAGTTTATGTTTAACTGAGCTAGCATCAGTTTATTCTGATGACTTGCGCAGCCTCAGGTGATTTAGGATCAGTAAATCTTTCATAACTTATTGTTCACCTACATTTTTTGGGATCACTAGTAATGTTAAATCAGGATCAATTTCATTTGCCATCAGCACCAGAGAAGAAGCTAGGATGGAGTAAAGTGTGCAGCATCCCAAGATACAGGGTGTTTTGGCAATGATCAGCAGCGCAGGGTGTTTTGGCAATGATCAGCAGCACAGGATGTTTTGGGAATGATAGCATGCAGGGTGTTTTGGGAATGATCAGCAGTGCAGGGTGTTTTGGGAATGATCAGCAGCGCAGGGTGTTTTCACAATGATCAGCAGCGCAGGGTGTTTTGGCAATGATCAGCAGTGCATGGTGTTTTGGCAATGATCAACAGTGCAGGGTGTTTTGGCAATGATCAGCAGTCCAGTACCAACACTCAGAAATTTATTCCAATATTGTATGTGCAGTCAGGGCCAAAGAGCTAAAATGGTTTGTATCTGTGGCATTTAGCGGTAGCAATCAATTTGCTACAGTTTTCAAAGTCAAAGTCTGTTTTTTCTTTTTTTTTTTTTTTTTTTGTCCTCAACTTAGAGTTGAGAGGGAAGGGCAGTCCTGATCGAGAACTACACGCAGCGCACCAGAATGCTAAACTGTGGTTGTGAGCAACACCAACCAATATCTGCAGCATCAAGGTATGCAGACATTATCTACATCCTTTTCCCCACAGCTTGAACATTCAGGGTTCTCCCACTGGCACTCCATTCCTAATCTATTTCACTTGCATCTAACATTGTTCAGTCAATAAACTGCTGATCAAAAAATCAGCCTTTCCTTTCAGCCCTTATGGCTACATTATCTTTTTCCCAAGCAAATTTGAATATTCACTGACCTTACTCATACCACAAGCTGTTGCATGTTGTTTCACATTGTTTTACAGATGAAAACTTGTTTTCACTCCCCCTTTAAATTAACTTTCCTTTAGCATATTCCTTTGCACTTACAACCCTAATATGCTTGACACATCTGTTTATAGGCATCTTATTTCTACTTTTAAATATACGTCAGGATCTGTATCCTCTGACATTTAAGGTGCAGTGCTTCCCTTTCAGTAAACAAGCAGGTCCAGTGGTTAGTTGTTTTGATGGTATGTCCAAAGAAGAAAAGGAACCACAAGAACAAGCAAACAAAACCCACCAAACACTAGCTATAAGCATTAGTTAGGAACCCAAGAATTCTTTTAGAGCAGAAACAGTAAAAAAAGCTAAAGATGATGAGCTTAGAATGGACTATTGAGAAAATGGAGTTCTTAATATCTGTATGGTTACTCATTCTGAGTAAGTATTGCCTGTGTTATTTTAGAAGGTCCAGTCCATACTAGGTGTATAACCCTGAAGAATCAGTGCACAGTGTGTACACTATGTGTGAATAAATACTTGACAAATGAATCCACATCCACATAATAACAGTGTGGTGATTGTAACAGTGTAAAACTCTATATGGAAAATGCATTTATCAAAATGAAATTCCAGACATTGGAGAAAACATGATACAGCAAAATGGACAACCAATCAATACTTGAAGATATACTCTTCCTCTGGACATTAACTATGATTGGGTGGATTATGTATTTGAAACTGTTTCTAATTATAACTAGTGCAGTAACTATAATAAAGCATGTCCAGGTAACTGCATCTTAAATACATTTGAATAAAAATGACAGGAATATATATGATAAAAATATATGAGACAGGAAGTGTATGATGAATACAGATATTATATCTATTTGTATTGTGTTTCTAATTTACTTTGCATTTCTTAAATAAGTAGATGGACTGCTGGCACAAAACTAGTTCCAACACATCCATTTTGAAATACACTAAAGGCAAGAGTGTGTCTGTAAGACACACACACATACACACAACCACACACACACCAGAACCAGTCTGTGGTGCAGAAAGATAATTCCCTGTCTGCAATTCCCATACCCAGGGTTCACAGGTTCATATTTACTTATTAGGCATGTGGTCCAGCTGACCATTGAGAAGTCTAGCCCCATTTTCCAATTGAGCCGAACAAACTGCCGGGTTAACTGACTTGTTCAAGGTCAAATAGTAGGCAAATGAAGGCAGAGGGGAATCAAGCCCTGTACCACAGGAAGCATCTTGTTAATAATTCACAGTGCTAACATCCAGAGGATTAAGGCTTGGGTGTTAGAGGATCTTGAATTAGAGTGAAATGGTCTGGAGTTTGTTGCAAAGATATGTAACCTTGGAGCTGCATTTAATGATATGCCATTCAAGGACTGGGTGACAGCAGCAGTGTTCAGTGTTTAATGCAGCTGGGTCCACAAACCCATACAACCTCAGCTGAGGCTGTCTAGGAGTTTACATTTTGTATGACTGTGGACATAGCTCCCAGTCCCTAAACCATATAACAAGTCAGTGTTTCAATGTCGAAGATTGTTATAGAATCTTACTATAGAAAGCAGAAGGTTCTACATCCTCCCTGTTCTAAAATTGAAGCTGTTCTTTTTAAGATAACCACAGAAATATATCAGTTCTACAAAGGAGTATTGTTCTTCATCTCAGTTTGGTGTGACTTAAGTGACATTCACATGATTGCTTCCAAGAACTTGCTCTTGAGTCATTTATAAATAATATCATATCATCCCTGTATAGTCAATAACTTAATGTATAGATTCTTTGAAATACCAGTTTATCCTTATAAGTTAAATGCAGAACCCTAGCTATTTGGAGAATGATATTTCCTTTTTTTTTTTTTTTTTTGCTGCTGTTGCTGTTTTGATTGTTTTTTAACAGCTGTATGATAAGAAACAAGCTACATCTAAGTATTCTATATGTGGCCTAAAAAGGGATTTATATAAAGGAAGCAAGACCTTTCTTACCTACTAATAATGGCGCGTAATAGATATTTCATTGTTTCATAATAGTTTCAATTATGGCAAGAATGTTTGCCTAAAACTTTAGATACTTGTCTAGTGTAACTCCAAGGCCTTTAACTCTTTCTTGCTCTGAGAATATTTTTTGGTGTGATGTGTAAGCATATTAATTGTTTCTTGAATGAAAATGAAGTACCTTACATTTAGCTGTATTGAAATTTACATTGTTCTTTAACCAGTATAGATGATGTTCATCTAGACATTTTTTGTACATTTCTTGCTGTGCAATTTTAGCAACAGTAGCTCCAAGATTCGTGTCATCCATTTAGGTTTATAGGTTTTTTCCTAAGCTTACATCCAAAGGAGAGCATTGAGAAGCTCAGCCACATCACCCAATGCAGTGGGAAACTAACAATAGCACTCACTAAGTAGGCTTTCTCCACATATCCCTGGTGAAAATTTACAATCACCCATGCAGTCATACAGGCTGGTTTAGAGGTTATTAGGAAAGTGTTTTACTTGATTTATAAGGGCAGACCATTCCAAAAATGGGGGTATTCATTGGTTTAGGCATCTGTCATGCCATCCGATGTTATTGATACGAGGTATTGGTTTTGCTCTCTGGAATGGATGTTTGCTTTGCCACTGGTGCTACTTAGGTGAAGGAGTTCAAAAAGTGCTAGGTCATTCATTAGCATGCAAAGCTACATATCATGCTTAAAGATAAATGTAGGCATAAATAAACTAAATAAAAAGCTCCCAGCACTGATTTTGAATGCCTCCTGTCATAAGAGTTATCTCATCTGATACCATATGCTATTGTCAAGTGAATTCAATATCCAGGATGCTATTGTCAAGTGAATTCAATATCCAGGATGTCATATACCTACCGATATTGAAAGATGACATGGCCTACGGAATTTCTGGATAGGACAATGAGCTAAATGCTTGGCAAGGTGCAAATAGATGATACTCCTTGATCAAATGAGGCAATGTTTGTTTCATGTGATCAACCTGATAGGAAACCTTTGCTAGAAAGGCTGAGGTTGTGCAATGGTTCTTTCAAAGCATTTCCCTATTAAACTTGTTAAAATAACATGAGAAATGTTTTCAACATATTACTCATTCCCACCCTTAAGGATTACAAGTTTAATAGCTTCCATCCATTTACTGAGTACATAATCTGGTAAAAGAGCTTGTTGAAATAGATATGTTAGACATGGGGCAGACCTAATGATGGCTGTACTCAAAAAAATAACTATTCAGTTTATCAGGCCACACAGTGGCATTAGGTCTAATGCCTAAAGATGCTTTTAGCACATTTTCCTGTGAGATATGCAACATCTGTCCGAGCTGTCAAAGTGAATATTCATTGGACTGTAAGAAACTGTCTGAGTTTCCAAAAATAAAGGTAAAATATGTTGGCAAGATTACTAGTGTCAGAAACTGTGATATCGAATGTAAGGTTTTTCCCTCTTTATCAATGCCAGTACTGAATTTGAAAACTTCTAGTATGTAGTCATTTGAAATCCAGCATTTCATCTCTTCAAAATGTGACCTACATGAGCCATTATAAAGTACCCTAAGATCCACCTTTTTAGAAGAGTATATTTCATCTTCTGAAATTGTTTAGCTTTTAGTGTCAGTTTTAGAGGACTTTTTTTGTTACTTTAAAATGCAAAGTGCAAAGTTCTGTCTCAATAAAAGAACATATGTCTTTAACTTTGGCTATCAAATAATCAGCCTGCATGCAGGAGACAAGCAGTCGTAAACACCTCCATTTACATTATATAGTTTTGTGAGATACTTCATTGCAAAGTTAACAGTGAAAATACAATAACTTTAAAAATAACTGAGATTAAAAGATTTAAATCCTTGAAATAAATTCTGTTAGAAAAGAAGATGTGAAAGTAATAATATACGATATACCCAACTGAACACACCAAATTGCTACGAGTGGAAATAGACAATAAACTAAAATTTGACATTCACATATCCATGACCATAAAAAAGTCCACAAAAAACTAGGAGCGTTATACAGAAATAAGCATCTTCTCACCAAAGCAGCAAAGATTTCAATAGCAAATTCCCACCTTATCTCCACCCTACTTTATGCCTCTCCAATATATACCAACCTAAGGCAATGCAATCTAAACAAGCTAGAGACCTGCTACAACAAAATTGCCAAATTCCACAGGGGCATCCTACCGTAGTCACCACTGTCTCTCACTTGCTGAACTGGGCTGGCTTGAACTCCCTCACCTCCTTCAATGGTATCAACTCTCACTCACCCACAAACAAGTAAACCATCCACTAAATGTCCCATCCCTCCAGAATCTACTCCAACCCTATCGCACCACCAGACCACTAAGATCCAGCAACAAAATCACTTGCAGATCACTAAAGCCAATAACTCTGCTGGTGAAGCACTATTCTCTTGCACCATAGCCAAATTATGGAACTCCCTGCCACCCACAATTACCTCCGTACCATCATGCACCCACTTCAAAACTTTACTAAAAGCGCACCTAAAAACATGCTGGCTATGCCCTTGCAACTCCCACTCTAATATCACCCACCCCATCCAACCACTACCTTTCTTTCCACTCCACTAACTACCTTGATTATAGCAAGCTCAGATGCTCATAAGCCTAGTACTTATACAGCAGGAACTTCTTATTTTAACATTTGTTAATGTCTGTTATGTACTTCACAGATAAAGATTCTAGTTGTCTACTGATGTACTATGTCCTTCATCTGTAAATATATTGCAAGTAATTGCTATGTAAATTGTTAATCGCTATGTAATCCAATGTAGCTATTGTCTGTTTATTTTAACTGTGGAGCTTTTCTCCCTGGGCCTCCACTGAAAATGGACCTACGTCCAGTCGGACACTCCCGGTCAACAAATATAAATAAATAAAAATAAAATAAAAATAGGAACCTAAACAAGAAAAGTCTAAGAAGCCAATCAAAGGTAAGAAATATAAGAGAACATCTAAAAAGCTTTTTGCTACAAAAGCAAGAATGATATAAAGAAAAGGCAGAAGAAAGAGGACAATAAGGAACAAAGTTTAAATTAAAAAGGTTCCTTCAGTGTCTGCATCTAATGATGACACCCTTGAATGTGATTACTGAGACAGCAGTAAATGTCAAAAATGAGAGCAATGCATTACAATTTTGTCAATCTGGAGGGAGAAAAAATAAGTCTCTATCACTGACAACAATCTTGGAAAAACATTCAACTGTTTAAAAAGATCATAAATGTAGAGTGGTTCCATGTTTTGAACATGTGTCTCAAAAGAAAAGGGAAATTCCAGGGAAACTGAGCCTTTTATGGTTTTCTGTAGAAACTGTGTTGGTCTCAACAGGTTTCTCAGCACTCCTGTTTAACTTTACCAACAAATTATTTACCAGTACATAAACCACTACAGGTGCATGTCCGCATACCAGAAGTGGATTATGGCCATTTCACAAAGGACAATTTCAGAGTTGTCCTGGAAGCAGGAAAAGCATAAAACTGAATGACAACCTCACATATGCTGAACTGGTGCCATTTACCAATCAAATGTTCCTCCTAACATTGATGTGTGTCCACAGCTTATTTTTCTGGGTCTGTGTCTTTCAGCAGTGTTGTACATATGTATGTTCTATGGCTGAGATACAAATGACTTCCTACCCATCAAAATAGATAACATAAGCCAACTCCAAGACATACAGGGATAAAACTCCTAATATGCCATGGGCAAAATGAGTTCAAACAGGGACTTGGGGCAAAGAAAGAGTTGGCACAGAAAAGGTGGGAGTGAAATGACAGATGCTGACTTAGCCACTTCAGAGGAAGTGATCATGGTTTAGTCTATTGTGGGAGGTAGTAACAAGTGTGATTTGCTTAGTAGTGCTTAACTATGGAACCAGGAATGTCATGAGTGTAAACTTGTAAGCATCTGTGAAGTGCAAGCCATATGTGGACATTGCAGTGGTGATATGGGGTGCTTAGGTTTAATAGATAAGAATTTTAATCACAAATGATAGCCAAACTCACTCCAAATGATGACCCTCCCACCAGTACTAGATCTCTTCAATGAAAAATGAATGGGACAGGGGGCTTTCAATCATTAAGCGAACAAATGGATCACTCAAGTCTTATTTCTGAGGAAAATGTACAGACTAGTGGTCTGAAACACAAAAGTGCAGTGGGTGTCACCTTACTCTAGCAAAACAACCTGTCCTGCTTCATCTGAGACATTGAAATACCATATCCAATTGTCAGAGAAATTCTGCTCACTAACCTAAAAGTTGGAGCTGCTAAAATATTTGCCATAGCATGTATATTTGATCCCTTCCTCATCAAGTAGACACAACTAGATAATGAAATACTGAACCAGTTTCAGACTCAGGCCAACACTGAAATAATCATTTTGGGTGCAGGCCAGCAATGAAATAATCATTTTGGGTGCAGGCCAGCACTGAAATAATCATTTTGGGTGATTTCAGCACTGACTGAAGTCAAGCTGTTGAACACATAAACCATCCTATTTTTCAATTATATGGCCTTACCCAATAAATCTCCCTTATACCTCATATAGACAAATGAGAAAACACACGCAAATGGATTCCTGATAGCTATTCTATAAATATATTATACTCTGACATTATGTCCATCTTCTTTAGTGACCATATTCCTACATTCACTATACTGTCTTACTCAAAGATCAAAAAGATTCAATGATTACAGTTGTCATATCACATCAATTACTTCATTAGATGCATTTATCTCCATTTCAGTTCATCAGATGAAAAACAAATCAGTTCTTATGCCTCCATGAAATGCAGGATACTTTATTGTTGTGTTTTTAAACTCTTCTGGCTCTCTTCTAACATCAAGGCCATGAAGATAAATAGAGATCAACTCCTGAGATGCTATCACAACAACAGGGCAGAAGCAGACCACATACAGTTTATTTCTACCCACAACCAGATTAAACATGTAGTCTTACAGAGTAAATACTCATTTTATTAAAAGCAACAAAAACAGAATACCAGATCTGCAAAAAATTCTGATTGTCCTATAATCATCATCTCAACCCAGGTCATCCTTAAACCCCATCACCTTTTCCCAACATTGACACATGCATTGTTGACAATCTCATTTATCACTTTCAAAAGCAAAAAATCATAGATTCAATTCTACAAATGAAATCAACAATACTCAGGCTGGGATTCATAGAGTAGTTCAGTGTGTATACCCAGTGTTAAATTATCGGATATTGCTGTGCAGACCATCAGAAAGCTAATTATGGAGGTGACAGATAAGAGAGAACAGTCGCATGCTAAGCTAAAAGCCAAATAACAAAGTATATGAACAATGATAAAATGTATAGTCGTGTAACGGAAGCATACTGGGTGAGCCACACCACTACAGCATGCACAGGTGTCATAAACGACATCATGACAAAGCTGTCTCTTCTGAACCAGAAGCAGCACCAGTGGTTACAAACAGCTTTGTGGTGCATAGTGAACAACAACAAATGGCACAAAGCAACAAGATAGCAACATAGCACAGCAAAAAGGCCAATAGGAATGCCAACATAAGTGGGTACACAACAGTAGCCAACCTGTTCTTTATATAGATGAGGAGAGAAATGCATAGATAAGATGGTAGGAAAAGGGAGGACAGGGAGTAGAGGAAAATCGCAAGGGTAATCAGTATAGAATTGAAGATGGGGAGAGGAGGACTGTACGTTTTGTGGGGTTAGAGCCCCCTTTTTATTATTGAAAGAGAAAGCTTGATGCTGATGGTATTGAGAGATAGCTTTGGGTGCAAAAGAATGGGAAAAGCAGACAGGGGCTGCAGAAAGACAAGTATGGAACACATACACAGAGAGACAGGGATGGTGGTGGATGGACTCATATGGACAGAGGCCAGACAACTGGTTTTGAGGATGACTGGACAGCAAACAAGGTATGGGGAAAGGCACAGAAGGGAGGGTAAGTAAGGGAAAGGGTGGGCTGACAACATGCACAGGCATCTCACATCTAAGTGACTGATATTATTGTCCATTTGCTTCTCTGAATGCCCAGTGATTGTGTCCCCTCCTGGTGAAATGATTACTCAAGTTAGTCCAGAAGGTACTCTATATTCCATATGGCATATGGCTACCTGAATACCTCAGCAGCTACAAACCTCTGCACCTACCGATAGGGTACTGCAGGTAACACCCCACATGAGCAATCAAATGAGGAGCCTTCACCCTCTCCTGAACAAAACAGCCATCAGCTCAACTCCTGAGAGGCAAATATAGAGGGCCCCGGTAAGTAAGCATCAGCCACATTGGCTATTAAAGACTAAGATGAATACAACCATACCTTCACCAGTGCCTCAAATGGACCTGCATATTGGGAACACAATGGGAAGAAAATTGTAACACACAAATATGGCATGAATGCCATTGCAGTTGTACACTCCACCCACTGTTTGGAGATCTGTTCCTGCTTTCTGCAACAATGCTCAATTGATGCTTTTCAGCAGTAGAAAAACAAATTATATATTGTTCAGCATCTCTTAGGTGGACAACACCTAAGAGAGCAAGACATAACTGAGCAAAAAAAATACAGTATATATCTCTGGCTGAATCTCCTGAACATCTCCCTCCCACTATCAAAGCAAGCTAAGGTGGCTCCACTTCAGGTAATTTAATCAATGCCTGTATGGAACCCCTGTATGGGTGATGGCTGCAGTTCTGAATAACACTCATCCCAAGATCAATCTTTTTAAAGGTCCAGCTTAACACCCTAAAAGATGCTCCTTGAAGCCCCTGTGCAGGAAGAACAGGAAAATCCTCCTCATCCTGACACACCATACAAAAACCCTTCCCTTCAGTACAGATGAAGCAGCCATGACCACTCAATTGGTCTACTCAAGGAACAGCACAACAGACTTGTGTTCAAGGGCACACACACACACACACACACACACACACACACACACACACACACACACACACACACACACTCGACAAAGCACCTTGTGCATTCCCAGGCCTCGTATATAAGCATAGACATCACATGCCTCATACTCATGCACTGCTCACACTACTACTTATAGCTAGCACATGTCCAGAGGAAGCAATTAAAAGACATTGGAGAATGACATAATCTAAATACCTGCCACACTAAAAGCCCAGTGCTACCTTAATAAAAATTGTTATTACCATCTTGTGCAAGACCATTTTCAGACATGCAAGCTGAAGTTATTGCAACTCCTGTAGAAGTGATGTGGGTATCCAGCATTAAAAGAGAGAAGGAAGGAAAACTGGGCTGGTTACATTTCTACTGCACCCCCTGAAATGTCTCTGGTACTTTTCAAGGGCAGGGAGGGTCAGCGTTTTGTTGTTTGGACACTTGAGATATATGTAATGGTGGGGAAAAAAATGGATATTCCACCTCAACTATGGCATGCACAGAAATGGTTCCTCTGGACTTGCACGTTAGGGTATGTAATTGCAGAGGAATCCAGATGTTCTGACATGTCACATCCAAGACCACTACACAGTTACATAGCACATTTCCTTCTGCCTATGAGGAGTTATTGTGCCCATGAGAAACTGCATGGGAAACCCTGGCATATATGGTGGGAGATTACCATGGCTCAACATACCTGCATGGTCATAGTACCATGTTCTTGGGATGTCCAAGAAGGTACAGTGAGGGAGACCATTGCCTATAACATATGAATGCCATAGCCTAACACATGCAGCCACTGAATGACATGTTTTGTCCACACATGTGCAGATACTGGTGCACCCACCAGGGGAAGGCAACACTAGTGAAGTTTATAAACCAAGAGAATGCTGTACTACTGCAGACTTTATGCATAAATAGCATGTATCTTCTGGCCAAAGGTGGGTCAATGCAACAGGTCATGGACCAAACCTGGCAGGACACGGCGTGGGATACAAATTTCAAAATAGGTCCACACAACAGGTGCAAAGGAGAGTTATGGAAATGATCTGCCACGTAAGCACCAGATTCCAAACATTGTGGTAGACAGGAGTACAACAGAGTGAAGCAATTTAAGACTGATGTGGCTGACAGAGGAGGAGGAGTTTTTTGTGTCACTCATCTAACAGGAGGAAAGTCACTTCATAACAAGTGGCATACTGGATGTGGATATAGGCCTGTAATGTATTACCTCTGTGTCAAAAGGAGAAGAATCCAGGCTTTGCATGGTACAGAGGAATGCTACATGAAATTTAGTATGTTGCACCTTCTCAGACTTCTTGACTAATTGATTCACAGTGACAAATAAGTTATATTTCTGGATTCAAAACTTCCAATTTTCTGCTAAGTTTTTATGCACAAAATAGTCCCTGATACCTGCAGCTGGACCATTTTACAGTTAAAATTTGTACTTTTGTACTTATAGTCTTAAAAACAAAAATATGTCTTTACTTTTACAGGCATAGTTCTCCAGTTTGGGTAAATGTTTTTTCACCTAAACATTTCTTGGCTTCAGCCAATGTGCAATATCAAGATTAATAACAAACAATATAAAGACACAGAAGATGTAGTGTAGTCTCAGAAGGTGTGCATTAAATGTAAATTTTCTTAAAGAAATGTGTGCCACATGACATACAAGTACCTGTAGCTAGTTCATTTACATATACAGATAGATAATACATATTTAAGACTTATTAAAATATGCACATTCTAGTTGTGTTTGCTGCTTTTGAATAATTGATGGCTCAGAGGAGATGTTAGAAAGATTTTTTCACAGTAAAAGTGGTAAGTGATGGATCTAGCTTTTCTGAGGTGGATGATGGATCAAAGCCTAAGTGAACTGAAAAATGCATGGGACAAACACAAGGCAGTTCTATCAATATGTGGAAATACTTGTTAATTTAGGAAATGTTAGTAGACAGACAAATAAATGGACTCACTAGTTTGGCCAAGTGGTCCTTCCCTGCTGTTAAACTTTCTTTGTTAAAAGCAAAAGACATTGCAATGGCTTCTCTCACAATCAACTACAAATGCTTTCTTTTTATCATCTTCCCACAGTTCATTTTTAATGCATTTGTTAACTTGTTAGGTACATCTGACACAAATGCCAACTTTTAGGGTGAGCTAGGAGCACTATATGGGCTCAGAGTTACACAGTAGGCAAATGGAGATAGAAAGAGTCAAACCCTGTAAGTTAGGTACAGACAGCAGCTCATAGCCTTAATCCACTGTGCTGACCTTTTCAGTCAATTGAGCACGTTTCTTGTCTTCTCAATGCTACAAATACCTATATACCGATCTTACAGTAAAATCTTGCTAGGAATTGCAAACATGTATATGGATATCTAACTCACTGCACTTCATTTAGTATCAACATCTCTAGGCTGGATGATACAACAAGAAGGACAGACAAGATTTCATAAAGACAGAACTATCCCTTCTTTTTTTTTAACTTTACACGTACAGTGCTAGCACATGATCATTCGTCTAAGACTTGAAACCTAACACATTTTTTACCATTAAAACAAATTAGCTGCTAATCGCCATTCCAAAAGGAAGACTGCATTTGTTTCCATACCCCACTGGTTCAAACTTATAATGCTTTGTAGATCTCACTTTAGCTTCAGCCTTTTACACAAACAAGCAGTCCTGTTCCACATACTCCAAAGCAATTCTGTGCACTGCACTGCATGTTTATAAATGCCAGAGAAGTAACATTGATTTGAATCAGTTAATGATTGTCGACCCAAAACTAACCATTAAAGGCAGAGATTGCGGAACTCTTGAGGAGATTTTTCTCTGTGAGCTCCACAGTAATGGTGTACCCCAACAAACAGTAGCATCTATATTAATGACACTGATTGATGGAAAACAGATAGAGTAATGACTAATGCCTTTCCTCCAGCAAAATGAAAGCAGGAAATTTAAGCAAATAACTGATTTCAGACATTATTAAAACAAAATGTAAACAAAAAATGAATGCACAGAAAAGTTCAAAAGAAAAGCAGACTGGGTTAGAAAATGTGTAAATTCACACTGTGCAACAAACTGTACCAGACTCTTTCATAACTTGTGCTGTGTTATTTACTATTATGATATAGTGTTATACTTTCCTTTCTACTGCATTAGTCAGTTCATAAAACATTCAGTGAAAAGAACAGTGTGGAAGTAATAAAACATTTTCCTAGTCTTAAAAATTAAATATTCTAGTCTATAAAGCACCAAATAGCTGTGTTAAATCATTTGGCCTGCTGCATCCCCCAGGGATGAAATGGAAAATGAGATGGCAAACAGCAAAGTGCAACTGGGTCAGGGTTTGCTCTGTTATATCCTGACAAGAAAAGGCAAGCCCAAACTTCCTGCAGTCTCAGAACCCTACTGTGATCAGAGAGCAGCATCTTACATCAACTAGAGAAAGTGATTAGAGAGCAGAAGGCAGGCATGAAACCAGACAAAGAAAGGAGAAAAATATATTTTCTCTTTGCTCTATGCTTCCCTGCTGCTGTGCCTTCCCAGGTACTCAGGATGGTTGCAAGACAAATAAGCTTACAGTGGTTACCAGCATTGGCTGCATAAGTGTAACAACATGAATGTTAAGAAACATATGCTTTCATAAGCAGCAAAGTGCAACCAAGAAAGAAAAATAGAGCTAAGAACATGGTCTTAAAAATGTCTTTTAGAATACATGCTAACAAAAGTAGCAAAGAGAAATTTGTTTTTGCTTGGTATATAAGAGTCACAGGGCAAAAAATGTCTATTTTCTGAACATTCCTAGAAAAAAAATGCTATGGTAGTAACTTGCTTAAATACTCAAAGTGTACACTTTTATTTATCCATCTTTTTATACAATTTATCTATCTATCTATCTATCTATCTATCTATCTATCTCTTGCTAGCTGCCTACATTATCTGCCTGCCTACATATCTATCATTTTACTTTTATTAATTCGATGGGTACAATGGACATTGATAATCTGTTCATCCATGGACAGGCCATTCCAAAAAAAAGTTGCATTAACACAAGCAGTGTAGAGCAGAACTAGGCAACAAATGCAATATGTTACTGAGTACATAACTATATAAAATCAATTTAACAAGTCTGAGAGTCAGAATAAAAGAAAAATGAAATTTAAAGTCCGTACAAAATCAGAACAAACCTGTTTACTTACATGCAGATATTGGATAATCCCAGATATTCTTTAAATATATATATTGAGATCTTAAGGTAAATCGGGAGAAGAAGATACAGATGATGGGACATATGTACTGTTTTTGTAGTTCAGAGGTAAACTTCCAAATGGGACCTTGCTGCAAGAAGTAACCTAAACCTAACTATGGATGTAACAGAAAGGGATACTGCTGTTATACCAAGCATAAAGCCACATAACAAAGTTAGAGTTAGCAGTAAAAGAAATTGAGTAACAGAGTTAGTACTAAAGTAGGATATCACAAGTGGAGTACTACTATAACTCGAGGGAAATATACAATAAGTAAACCATCCTTTTGTAGCTAAGGAGATATGCATGACAGATCTGTGCCAGGCAACACCAGACCATGGCATAGAGCCACAGATAGCCAGTACCTGACTATAGTATAGAGCCACAGATAGCCAGTACCAGACCATGGCACAGAGCCACAGGTAGGACAGCACAACAGATCACAGCACTATACACAAAATACAATCTGGGTATGCACACTAAAGTGCTGAACATAGTTATCATATAAACGGAGAGGAAAAGGGGTAGATAGAAAGTAGGAAAGATGCGTACAGAAATACGAGGGGAAAAACACAGGCAAGCAATAAGGAATATAATGTGGGAGGGTTTGAGGGATAGATCAAGTTTTCATAATTAAAAGAAAAGCAGAAGGGAGAATTAATGGGGTGTGAATTTGGACTGGTAGGGGGAGAAGGGCAGGCACTGGATCTAGACAGTCAAAAACAGAACATAGACACTAACAGAGGTCATGTACATAAAAAAGCTGGGGTGGACAGTGGTTGGACACAGAGCGTCGGACAGACAGAGCATACAAAAGTGGTTATGGTGATGGCTGGACAGTAAACAAGACATAGGCAGGGACACATAAGGGAGGATAATACCAGCATAGAGGGAGGTAAGGCAGGCTGCTACTAAGGTTGGCTGTCAGAGTTGCCCAGAGGGCAACAATCATAGGCCATCACACAAGTGGGTGGTCAATATAATGGGACAGTTACCTCTCCAGTGACCTTAATGTTGGAGCCTGACAACTGAGTCCAGAATGTGCTCCACCCATATTACCAATGTTTGCATTGGGTTGCCAGCACATGTCAGCAGTAACAGGCCCCTGTACTCTGCCACCATATCATTACAGAAAACACCTATGGTCTGGTTTGACAAAGAAATTCTTTACCCATCCTTGAAAGGCCAAAACAGATGGAACCACCAAACGCCAGTGTAACCTCCAGAAGAGGAGCCCTTACTCTCATCCTTAAGAGGCAGACACAGAGGACTGTGGAAACTCAGCAGCTGCTGCAGCTGACAGAGAGTGAGCTGTAAGCAGCTGCACCACATCCAGTGCTACAAGTGGATATGTATATGGGAAACACAATGATAAGAAGATGATAATACACACATATTTCATGAACAGCACTGTAGGTTTACACTGGAGGGTTATACAACACATGCATGCCCACTGCCAGGAGAAGCATTCCTGCTTTCTATAACAGCCTAACATATTCAAATTATGCATCTTGGGAGCTGTAAAACAAAGGAAGTACAGTTAAATAAGGGTGGGAACAACATATAACACAGCAGTATATACATGGCATAAAAAACATGTACTGTACTGTACATCTATGACTGCATTTCCTGAACCGTTGGTTCCCACCAGAGAAGAAGATCCTGATGGTGACACCCACGGTGATCATAGCAATGCAAGAAGAACATAAAATTCCTGTTCTATCCGGTCCACCATGCAGGAGCCCTGTGATTGTCACTGAAAGAAGTAGCCATAGCCACAAAGTAGGTCTACTTGAGGAGCAGTATTGTAAACCCATGTATACAAATGCACATTGCTGAATCACTTGACATGCAGTGTAGCACTGCACCACAACACAGTGCTGCATGCACTGTCAGTGCAGGTGAACAGGCACAGATGTCACATGCGTTATGCTAAATGGCATGTATGTGACTAACACTGCTAGGTATGCATAGAACAGTCTGCAGACTGCACAGTTCATGGATATCTGTGCTACAGGGCCACATTAGCACTCTAAACATTCTAAGTGACTTATTTTGGCATGATAGAAGTTACTGTCATTATCTTGCACAAGAATGCAGTGAAACATAGGAATGGAATTTATTGGAATAACTTCTTGAGAAAAAGAAGGACAGCTGGGCTGATAATGTAGCTGTTGCATCCATGCAATGTCTTTGGTGCCAGTCAGAGGAAGGTTGGTCTGTGTGTAGACTGTGTAGCCAAGATATATGTAAGGACAGAACATGCATGAGAATTCTGCCTCAGATATGATGCACACTGTGGTGGCAATATAGCATGAAGTAATCTGAAAATGAGTAGGTGCAGAGGCACTCAGATGCCAACACATGTCCTCCAAAGGACCATCACACAACCACATAAAACAGTACTGTATCCCTATGAAGGATGCAATGGCCATTGAATATTGCATGAGATAGCATGGCATATATAGGGTGGGAGATTGCCCTGATTCCACATAAATGGTTTAAAAAACTGGTAAATGCAAGTGATACCCATTTGGTTGCAATAGGGTGTGGTCATGAACAGTACCATATGCGAGGTGTAAATGAGCATATGCACCAGCTAAATTACATGATTTGTCTGCAGGTGTAGACATACATGTATGGCCACTGGGGAAGTGATGCCTGGAGAAGTTCACAAACCATGAGCGTGATATGTTACTGTATGTCCACATGCACATAGCATGTGCATGCTGCCAAAGGTGGTGCAAACCAGCATGTCGAGGACCAGAACTGGCTGGGTATTAAAAAGGATGTGAATCCCATGGGAGGCCATAGTACTGCCATACCACATTTATAAAAGAGGGTTACACTTATGCTGTCCCATGCAAAGCAGAAGGATTGAAACTTTGCACAGGATAGAGCCAACATAGTATGTGAACTATCAGCTCCAAAGAAGTTGATAGATGTTAAGGAGCTTTGAATGTCACTCATTGATCATGAGGACTGTATCATCATACCAGGTGGTGGCTGTGGATCTAGGCCTGGTGCCTACTAACTATGTGTTTATAGATGATGCAATAGATTAGAATTGACTATACTACTATTGCGTGACACATATGTAAGCCTAAAGTGACATGGATGTGACTGTTGTTTACCTGCACCTCTACCCTGTAGAGGATTGCAAGCACAATGCTCTGCCCAACAAGGCATTTGTTGCAGATTATATGGCAATGTTTACCATGTATCCTGATATGCATGCCATAGTGCAGAATGCAACCACAAGGCTGTGGATTCACAGTGGTGTCATATGTTTTATGCATTCATAGTTTCCACTGGCAGGGAGTCCACCACAGCAGACCATCAGAACACTGACATCAGAAGGGCTGTTATGGGTCATTATGAAAGTGATATGCAGATGGCAAAAAATGATGACACAGCGGCATTGCCTGCAGCACTTGGAGGGAAGTAACATGCACATCTATGAATACAGAGACACCTGTGGAGGTCACTGCTGAGTATACAACCTCATCATATCTTCTTTAAGTGATATTCCCCAATAGCTCCTCCTGTGTCCTCACCTATAACTGTCTCTGATATGTGGATGTCCCACCCAATACGGCCTCTGATATGCAGACTGCTTCTGACATTAGCATACTCACCATAGGTGACTCTGATGTGGCTATGGTTGCCATACTTTCCCCTGAGAAACATGCAGCACTCAGAATCAGCCAGTGGTTTTGTAGACTAGTGATCCAGGTGCAAATGTCTGCTATGTACAGCGATATCAAATTCCTTACTGTGTTCAGTGGCATGTGGGAGGGCATGCACCAACTACCCAGTGACCTAGAGTATCACCTAAATGATGAGATACAGCTACTAACATCACTGGTTGGAAGCATCCATATAACACATCATGATTGCTCTGCAGTCCATGTCCACTGACCATGGTGTCTGTGCCCATGGGACAGTCCGGAGATAAGGTATACATGCATGAGATGTCTGATGTCAAAGGACACAAAGCACTGTTGGCACATTATTGGTGTCACTTGCTGGCATATTTGCTAGAACCCTTGACAATGGGCTGACATACTCATTGAGCTGTACCCATGAGCACCTCCTCAGGGTGGCCTCCAGAATCCCAGTACCATATTTAAACACCATCCTTGCCATGGGGTAGATCCAACCTGGCACGGCCACTCATCAAAGTGTACACCACCATGTCTCATAACTTTAGAATGTGATCCCTAACACCCAGCAATCTGTCAGAGGACATGGCTACCACATTCACCTCCAATGTCCTTACCCCCACATTGTAGTGTTGTAGTCAACCATCACCCATAATTGTGCAAATGAAGATGACTGTGCCTTGCTTATCCAATACCTAGTGAGACTTTGTTGATGTCTGATACACAGTGTGGCCAGACCATGTACACCTCCCACAATGGCCTGAGTGTTACAGCAAGTATCCATTATTCTGTGCTGTCTATGCTATGGCCCATAGATGTGGACCAGACACTGCTGCTTTTCCACTGTTGCAATATGTGGCACTAACTCTGCCCAAGCTGTGGCTCCCCCATTGTCTTCTCCTCCCTGCCCTGCTCCTGTGGTTGCATCTGTTATGTGCTGCTCTTGCATGATATTATCAGCCTGCACCATCTGTTTGTGCAATATGTCGTATTGCATGACAAACACAAAGTATTTTGTTGCATATCTATGGTCTGTATCACATGGTCCCACTGAAAGACAATAAACATTGGATTCTGCCCTTCAGTAGTCCAACGATACTTTCCATGTTACACATTATTTCTGCATGTGCCATATTCCATAGCATTCCTGACATTATCTGTTAGTTTCAAATGGGGAGGGGTGTCATTACCCCTGTCTTATGGGTGTATCTGGCATGGTTTGCAATGCACAGTACTCAATATTATGGGCAGTATGCTCCCAGAATACATACAATCTGAATGAAATGGCCAATCTATCTAGTGTGTGTTCATGCGTGTGTGTGTGTGTGTGTGTGTGTGTGTGTGTGTGTGTGTGTGTGTGTGTGTGTGTGTGTGTGTGTGTGTGTGAGTCTGTGTCTGTTTGACTACCAGTCAGGTTACCCTGTGGGAAGTCCCCTAGCTCTTACTATTGGTATATGCTAATATATGTGCAAATCATGTGAACTGACAGTGTAGCACATGGACACATTGTTGGTAATGCCCTGGGCATGAGAGACTACCTGGCAGTTTAGAGAGTGGTAGTTCTTCCTATTTATGTATCTCAGTCCCTCTGCACCAAGTGGGCCTTACTATCAACATGAGAGCAATCTGTGGTGTCCAGGTCATCAGAGAATTGTGCACTTTCATAGCATTCCCACATGTTTTTTTTTCTGTGCTCTGTCATCCTTCAGAATCAGATATGCTCCTCCACATTGTGGCATTATGCTCAGGAAATAAGTATTCACAATGTGGAGGCCTGCAATACACCTGATGTGTCCTCTCTAGGTTGTTATAGCTAGGATGTCCATTGCTATATATACCTTTGTGTCCACAGGAATGGACATACTTTGCATGTCCCTCAATATGCTCATGGGAACACAGTTCGTTTAGGTCAAGTAGTGTATTTGTTTTGACTCTGAGGTAATCGATTATCTGTTGCTCTGTCAGATGCTGACATGTGAGTCACTGCCTGTCTCTATTGGTGCGAGTGGCCTTGACATGCAACACTGCTAGTGCTGTCTCCAACAGCAGCTACCAGCACATGCATTGAACTACTGCTGCTCTGGCTAACATGGCTCCTCTCCTGTACTCCATAACGTGTAGATGAGCGCAGATGTGCACTCAGACATTTTATATATCTCTGAATGCTCTGCTATAATGGTCTGTGGCTTTTCCATATTATGAGTTTCTCATGTACGTGCCATTATGGTCTCATTTGCATTTTCTGCATATTGAGCTATTTCGAGTATTGCACTTTTATGCAAACTGTGTCTCTGCTCCCCACTACTAGTGTTACTCTGCAATTCATGTTGAGCAAACCATCTAAGAATCTTACCCCTAAACTACATGAATCAAACTCAGAGGCATAACTAGAGTAAGGCAAAGGGAGCAGCCACCCCAGATGCAAAGTGTTAAGGGGCACAATTTGCAGATGTCAATCAATATATAGTGTATTACAGGTATTCAGAAGTGAATGCTGGTATTTGGATTTGCAATGGGGACTTAAGTGCTTTAGCACTCTGTGTGTAAAACCAGTTGCTACAATTATAGCAAGATTTTGCTACAAGTTAAAAGAAAGAAATAGTTTAGATTTTTCTTTTTTTATCCTCAAGTACAAGAGGACCTCCTTTTTTAATACTGAGCTACAGCTGTGAGCAAACCTAAGAGTATGCACTTCTGCTCCCTATTGTGTAGACTATAATGTTATCTCAGTGCTTTAAAGTGCTCAGTTTGTAAGTAAGCTGTCATATACAACATTTTTTAAGAACTAGCTAAAATACTTCATCTTAAATTAAATTACAGTACCAGCACAAGTGGTGTCATTTTTAATTAGTATGCCCTAGTGAGAATTAATTTTTGGTGCTTACCAGCAACTTAATGCAATTCATAAATGTATCTTTTACTTATTATAGGCTTTCTAAAAGATGAAACAATGCACTCAATAAAAGAGTGAGAACTATTTCTTGAAAAAAATGTTCTGTGTACTTAAGATGCAGATTCATTTTCTTCAGCAACTGTGCATTACATTTATTTTTTGCAGTGCCATTTCCTTGGAGACTTATATACTCTAAAGTAGAAAACAAGAAAGTATAGTGTAATGAAAGAGGTGAGAAATATGAGAGAGTGAAAAATATGTTTACAAATACAGAAACAAAAATGCAAACATTGTATTCTTGTATTCCAGCTATTCAGCAAGGCTAATGTGAACTTGTTCTTATGAGGAATAGTGAACAACAATGCAGTAATGTATGCAGAGAACAAGAAAATAATTTCTTTATATAACTACATTATTCCAGTACTTTGCATCCTGACATCAGAAGGAAACAGGCCTGGTGAAAGTAAGGACGGCTGAACAAAACAAGGGCTGAAAGATCCTTGTGTCTCTTAATAGGCTCCAAATATACCAGTCACAATATCAGTTTGGAAGGCATGTTTTTTCATACTGTAGCTCTGAAACAAGTATCTTCAAAGTCTGTCAGTATCATTTCTGATTGTTCAGTAGCAAACTGATGGGCCAGTAACTAATCACTGCTGTTATATTACTTTCACCATAATATACATCAAGCCTGGATTTAATTAGTGGCAGAACCGCTTTTTAATGCATTAAAGCATATGAATTCTACAACAAATGAATTCCATGTGACATAAAAAAGTGATGTCTCCTCCACTTATGAGAAAAGTGAACCCTTATTTCCACATTATAAGATCGAATAGAAGGGAAGTTCTGATTCATAGTCCATTCAAAACTTGGAGTCCAAAATAAGTTTACGTTGGTGATAGCACTGTATGACAGACATAACGTTGCTAATACAAAACTAAAATGAGGGAATGTTCACAGTTTTTAACCTAATGAAATAGGAATGGAGCTTTAAGCCTATAATCATCTCAGTATTATTATCTAAAAGCTCATAATCACCTCATCCTTTCTTGTCATTTTTCATTTTAATTATGCGCCACTTGTTTAGTAATAGAAAAGGAGAAAATCATCTTTGGTACTAAGCAGTATCACATTAAGATCTACAACCATTCCCTACACAGATAGTCTTCTACATTCATCTAGTGACAGGAGTATAGATGTCAAAATGGAGAGTTGAGAATCAAGTGGTCATGAGTGAATTGTACTTTTTTCTGGGGATGGAATAGCATCTCCATCTGTGGCAAGTTTCCCTTGTGGAGGACAAGTACAAGTGAGAAGTAGCATCCTGATAATAGTCCAGCAAGTGTGTGTGTGTGTGTGTGTGTGTGTGTGTGTGTGTGTGTGTGTGTGTGTGTGTGTGTGTGTGTGTGTGTGTGTGTGTGAATTTATGTATTTATGCATGTGTGTGTGTGTGTCTCTGTGTGTGCATTTATGCATGTATACATGTGTTTGCGTGCATTAATCTATGTATGTGCGTGTGTGTGTGCGTGTGTATGTGTGTGTGTGTGTGTGTGTGTGTGTGTGTGTGTGTGTGTGTGTGTGCGCGAATTTATGTATGTGTGTGTGAATTTATGTGTGTCCATTTATGTATGTATTCATGTGTGTGTGCATTTATGTATGTATACGTGTGTGTGCATGCATTTATGTATGTATGCGTGCGCATATGCACACATGTGTGTGTGCATTTATGTATGTATGCATGTGTGTGTGTGTGTGTGCGCGCATGTATGTATGTATGCGTGCATGTGTGTGTGTGCATATGTGTGCGTGCATTTATGTGTGTGTGTGTGTGTGTGTTTGTGTGTGTGTGTGCATTTATGTATGTATGCGCATGTGTGTGTGTGCATTTATGTATGCACCCATATGTGTGTGTGTGTGTGTGTGTGTGTGTGTGTGTGTGTGTGTGTGTGTGGGTGTGTGTGCGTGTGTGCATTTAAGTATGCACCGATATGTGTGTGTGTGTGTGTGTGTGTGTGTGTGTGTGTGTATGTGTGTGCACGCACACACGCATGTGTGTGTGTGTGTGTGTGTGTGTGTGTGTGTGTGTGTGTGTGTGTGTGTGTGTTTACGTGCATGTGTGTGTGCATTTATGGTTGCACCCATATATGTGAGTGTGTTTGTGCGTGTGTGCATTTATGTGTGTGTGTGTGTGTGTGTGTGTGTGTGTGTGTGTGTGTGTGTGTGTGTGTGTGTGTGCGCATGTGTGCATGTGCGTGTGTATGTATTTATGTACGTATGCGTGTGTGCATGTGCATGTGTGTGTGCGTGCGCGTGCGTGTATGCATGCGTGCGTGTGTGCGTGTGTTTGTTGTTATGGGGCAAAACCAGCTTATTAAAATGTATATTAATTTTCAGTTTATTAATGATGCTATAATATGATTGTTAAAAAGCAAATATAATTTGTATGCAGGGCTGGGAAAAATACAACTTCATAAGCTACAGTACTACTGTCTTTTAAACTGCATTCTTTTAGTATGTAATAAGAGAGAATAATACGTGTTGCACAAAGTGGG
Source organism: Protopterus annectens (assembly GCF_019279795.1). Lineage (NCBI taxonomy): Eukaryota > Metazoa > Chordata > Ceratodontiformes > Protopteridae > Protopterus > Protopterus annectens. The sequence continues at coordinate 1,460,336,877 of NC_056739.1, forward strand.
GCATGTAGTTATTACAAAAAGGAATTTGTTAGCCTGACTCCTCCAGGCTAAGAGTGTGTTGTTGCTAGAGCAGGTTTGAAACATCCAAGGTCAGAAACAAGACCCTTTCGAAGCAGGGTGACTCACCTGTAGGAAGGTGTTCATGTGAAGTATAAGGCGAAAATCACGTGGGATGACAACATTTGAAAAGTTTTCTACATGACACAGTCATTATAACATCATGAAATTGCATGAGCAGTTTGATAAGAAAAAGTATAAAATTACAGTTTTTGTATGTAAAGTGAGAATGCTTCATCAAGAATTATGAAGACTCCCAGCGCTGTAAGAATAAAATTTCGGTTTGCACATCCTGAAGTGTTGTTCATGACTAGAGGCATATAAGGTAACTTCTTAATCTTATTTATTTATGACTTTAACAATTTGGGGACGTGACTCGGATCTGAACTTTGGTATTGCTGCAGGGCAGTTCTGGAATAGGACCCATCACAGATTTTCTGTGAATTCCACAGTGCTTTGTATGGAATCATCAGATACTCAGATGTGCAGCTATTCAGGGTGTGCAAACCGACTAGCCTTGGCAGGGAAATTGTTTTGTAAGAGAAATGGTTGGTTTGTGTTTTTTTTCTTTCTCTGTTTTAGACAATTTTAGCAAAATGTAGAATAAGTGCATAACTGTGTTTGTAGTATAAGTGCATAACGTGTTTGTAGTATAAGTGTATGACTGTATGACTGTGTTTTTGTTTGACTGAGTGGCTGTAAGATATACAAGTAATAGTGAGAGGTCCCCACAGTAAATGAGTATAGTAAATGTATGTGCACATACAGTAAAGGACAAATTAGCACAAGGAGGTGCCTTGTGTCGAGGGTGGTACCCTCAGGATTGAAAGGTAAGAAGTATGAGAGATGTTTTTATTCTGTCAATGTATGAAAGAAAGAAAAGAAAAAGTTAAAAGCTAAGAATACAGTTAAAACAACTTAATGATCCTACCGCATGATTGGGACGTAGAATGTAAAGATAAAACAAGTTGATGAGTCCACCGCATGATTGGGACATAGACTGTAAAGTTAAAACAAGTTCATGTGCCCATAGCATGACTGGGATATAGACTATATACAGTTAAAACAAATTCATGAGCCTACTACATGATAGGACATAGAGGTATGCATTGTTAAAATAAATTCATGAGCCCAAAAGCTTGCTGGGACTTAGTGTGATTGTGTGAAAGTACCCTCAGAGGGTCCAAAAGAGTGGTCAGTTCCAGACACATTACCTATCCACCCCGTTATCCTGACTGCAATGCTAGAGCTGTAACTTTTGAGCTCGCGCAGGGCTGAAAGCAAAGGGGGGGCTGTGGGAAAAGGCTGATCAAAACCTCTCCTCTGTTGCTGCATGCCAACAGACTTCTTACCTTTCCCTCCCTGTATGATGTGTGGATTACTACAGTTATTTTCTGTCTTTGGAATTGCCAGAATGCAGGAGATGAACATTTTTATTACTGATTATAAAATAAGATGAATGGGAGCAAAGATAAGCAACCAAGATCAAACCCCTGAAAAGGGAACACCTGCATATTTTATGTATTTTAACTATGGGGAGGAAAGTTGTAAATATTTGCATGACTTGTTTCAACTTACTAAGAATTGTGCTGGACGGGTATTTCCATTAAATGGAATTTATGATAAGACTAAATTGCTGACACTGAAAAGTATTTTGGAAGAACAGAAAAGCAAATTAAGTGGTGAACAAATGACAGCATTTTATTCTTGGTATAGTGAAGCACTTAAAAGGGAAAAGGATTCAGCATTAAGAGGGTTACAGGATGTTAATAAGAAATTGTTGCAACAAGTAAAAGAAGTTAAAAAGGCAGTACAGACCAGTAAAAAGGGATCCCTTTGTCCTGTCTTAGCAGGCTTGGAACAAACTGAGGGTGGCCAAAAAGCAGAAACTTCTGAAGAGGATGATAATCCTCCAGTAGCTACTGCACCCCCCCCCCATATGCACCAGTATGGGTACCTCCTGTGCAAGACTCTGTTGTTTTTCAGACTCCTACCTTTCAGTCTACTGTCCATTGGGCACTCAGTTCATGTGATACTGGTACATCTCAGACTGGTTCCCCTATTCAAACTTCATCTTTTGAACAGGCATCTGCAGTTGTGGGGGGTTCTTCTTCCTATCCTTCTCAGATAGATTCTACTTCCCCAACAGGGGCATTAGTATTTGATACTCATGTATCTTACCATACACGCTCACATGACAGAGTACAACAAGAAGAGATTACAACCTCTGGAGGGGATCTATTGGCTCCTCTTGGGGACATTTTGGGGGCTAACAATAGGGAACTTGTTCATCGTCCTTGGACCCCTGCTGATTTGCATACTATGTAAAATATTTTCCAAATATTACAGAAGATCCATTAAAATTCAAAGAAGAATTAAAAACTATAATAGAATGTTGAAAGCCTACTTTGACATATTTAAATCAACTGCTGAGGGTAGTTACTTCATATGAAATAAGAAAGCATTTATTGGAAAAGGCTGAAATAACAGATTTCACTCTCATAGGAAATGCATTAATAGATAAACAAACAGCATTGTTAATCAAGATTACAGATGTGTGTCAAGTTAGGACTGACTGGTCTAAAATACAGGCATGTAAACAAAATAAAGGGGAAGCCCCTGCAGACTTCTTGAGTCGCCTTAAAACAGTATTGGCTAGACATTCAGAAATACCAGACCCACAAGAGCAAGCTAAGCCAGCTATTGCAGAAGCCTTTGTGCAGGGTCTGCAAGCCCCTGTACAAAATCAAATAAAGCAGGTGCTCATAGACTGGCAAGGGAAGGACTTAGAGTCTTTATTAAGTGCTACAAATCACTGTACAGAGTATCAGGAAAAACGAAGAAAGGATACTGAGGATAAGCTGTTAACTTTACAAATCAGGCAGCTGGAAACCCCAAGGGGTCGAGGTAGAAGCAGGGGAAGGGGTAGAGGAATTGCTAGATGATTTAGCAAAAGTGCTGGTTGAGGGGAACAAGGTGCAGCTGGTTGGCAACAATGAACTGGCAATGCCCCTCCAGCTTCATCTAATACATCTTGCTTTAACTGTGGAGAAACAGGACATTGGAGAGGGGAGTGCCCACACAGGTAAATGCAAAGAGTCCGACACTTGGACTAAATGGCAACCAAATTATAATAATGCAGTTTTTGCTCCACCACCTCCTCAGATTGGAAGGAGTCGGGAAGCTCCATACTGACTAGGTCAAAAAAATAATACAGAAGTGATTCTTAACCCTCTACTGCAGGTAGATCAAAATGAGCCTTACATTAAGATGCAAATAAATTCAAAGAAAACCCCATTTCTGGTGGACACTGGAGCTACTAGGTCAGTGCTAAAAATTACTTCAGACAGTCAAATACCAGTATCAGAAAATAAAGTAAAGGCAGTTGGAGTAACAAATACTACGGTTATGTATCCAGTTTCAGAACCCTTCCCCATTTCTTTAGGTCCAATTGAAAGGTATTCTTTTCTTCTGAGTATTACTGCACCAGTAAACCTACTAGGAAGAGATTTGTTATGTAAGCTGAGTTGTACTATTTATTGTATTTATTGTTCCAACAGAATGGGAGGGGGAAGTATTGGCAGTTTTAGCAGAAGCTGAAGAACAGCCTGCTAGAAGCATACAGACAGATGGAGAGTTACTACAGCAGGTACCTGCCAACTTGTGGGCTAAGCATGCAAATGAAGTAGGTATACTGAAATCAGCAGAACCAGTAAATATAAAATTAAATCCATCAAAACCTCTCCCCAGAGTTCCACAATATCCACTAAAGCCAGAAGCAGAGCAGGGAATCAAACCTGTAATTCAGTCTCTAATACATCAAGGAATAATAATACTAGCTAAAAGCCCTTGTAATACTCCTATTTTACCAGTGAAAAAGTCAGGAAAGGATACTTACACATTTGTACAAGACTTAAGGGCTGTAAATAATGCAGTACGAATAAGATGTTATGTCTTACCATAACGTTCCATCTGTATTGTTGATCCTCGTTCAGTCATTACGCATGGGTATCGGTTCTGAGCTCGGAACCGAGCCGGCCATTTTCCAAGCTCGCATCAGCTTCAAACTCTCGAGCTAAACTCTTACCCACAATCCCCCTCTCCCTGTTACCTCAGATTGAGTTTGCAAGTTAAAGAAGGTAGAGGCTACCTCTGGTCAAATAACCTAAGAAAACTGGATGGTGAGATCCACTAGAAACCACAGGAGGGGGAAGGAGGGAGGGTCGTAATGACTGAACGAGGATCAACAATACAGATGGAACATTATGGTAAGACATAACTTCTTTATCTGATATTGTTAATCCTTGTTCATTCCTTACGCATGGGACAGAATCCCCAGCTACCTCTATTCCTGGGAGGCTCTCATGGAAGGACATTCCTGAGCACCATAGAACAGAAAGATGCTCTTCCCCTGGAGGCCAAATCCAATTTGTAATGATTGATGAAGGTATGAGGCATAGCCCAAGTTGCAGCTGCACAGATGTCATGTAAAGAAGCTCTTGCATGGAAGGCAGCAGAAGTTGCCACCGACCTTGTTGAATGAGCTTTCATGGTAGTAGGCAACGAGATATTACGTTGTGTATAAATGAAGGTCACACAGTCCTTCAACCATCTAGCTAATGTGACCTTAACAACAGCAAATCCTAATCTAGGTCCAGAAAAGGCCAAAAATAACTGGTCAGATTTATGAAAGGGTTTAGTCCTGTTTAAGTAAAAATGGATTTGCCGGTGTATATCTAGGGTATGTAGGCAATACTCTCCTCTGTTTGAGTGGTTGGGAAAGAAAACTGGCAATTCAATGGCTTGATTAATGGACATTTCAGAGATCACTTTAGGCAGAAATCACGGATTAGTTCTCAGAGACACTCTATCTCTATGAAAAATCAAGTATGGACTTTTGATACATAAAGCTTGAAGATCAGAAATACATCTGGCAGAAGTAATAGCAACCAAAAACAAGGTTTTCCATGACAAATACTTGAGGTTGCAAGAAGAAGCTGGTTCAAAAGGTGCCATTGTCAGAGTTTGTAGAACTAATGATAAATCACATGGTTGAATAGGTTCTCTAAAAGGTGGCTTCAGATGATTCATACCTTTTATGAAGGTCTTGCACAATTTATGGGACATAAGAGAGGAATCTTGGACACCCTCATGAAAATTAGAAATTGCAGCCAAATGAACTCTAATGGTAGAGGCCGATAGACCCGATTGAAACAGGTCAGCCAGATAGTCTAGCATTATCAACACTGGTGCTGAAAAGGGGTCTACTTGTTTATCTTTCAGCCAACAGGTAAATCTTTTCCACTTGCTCAGGTAAGTAATTCTAGTAGAAGGCTTATGAGAAGCAATGAGAATATCACGTACTGGTAAAGAAAGATCATTCTGCCTGGCAATCAAGGGAATTGGAGTAGCCAGGCCATTAGCTTCAGGCTGTTCAGGTTGGGATGAATCAGGTTCTGTAGGTGTGAGATCAACTACAGGATTGGATGGAGAATTCATGGTCGATCTAGTAGTTGATGTCAAAGGAATGGGAACCAAATCTGTCGGGGCCAATATGGTGCTATGAGGATTACCTTGCTCTTCAACTGCTGGGCTTTCTTCAGAAACTGGGGAATGAGAGGAAAAGGTGGAAATGCGTACAGAAGACCCGAGGGCCAGTCGTGGACTAGAGCATCCCTGGGTGACTCTCCTGGAGGGGGAATCAGGGTGAAGTAGTTGTTGCATTTGTAGTTGGTCGGGGATGCAAAGGGGTAACAGCAAGGAAGGCTCCAGCAGTGGAAGATCTCTGCTGCTATCAAGGGATTCAGGGACCACTTGTGAGGTTGAAGGATGCACCTGCTGAGTCTGTCTGCTATCACGTTGGAACTCCCAGGAATGTGCATTGCTAGAAGAAAATGGTTGGTAGCCATCGCCCATTGCCATATCCTCATGGCCTCTCGACAAAGGGGGTAAGATTTGGTTCCACCTTGCTTGTTGATGTACCAGACCACCGCCATATTGTCTGATTGAATTGCAATTGTCCCAGACGGCAGCAGGAGATGGAATGCTTACAACGCCAGAAGCACCACCCTCAGCTCTAGAACATTTATATGCAGATTGGCCTCCAGTTGGGACCAAGTGCCTTGGACTGTCTGTCCCTGACATAGCCCCCCCCCACCCCATCAGGGAGGCGTCCGTGGTCATTGTGGCCTTGGGTTGCTTGGGGGAGAAGGGGCGAGACAATTGTGAGAGATTGTGTGTCATCCACCAATTTAAATCCTGTTTGCACCTGTGGGTTACTCGAATCATGACTGAAAGACGATGCTGAAAAGGATACCATTGGGTGAGCAGTAGCCATTGTAGAAGCCTCATGTGAAACCTGGCCAGAGGAACAATGGTGATGGAGGCTGCCATGGAACCAACAACTGTAGAACTGAGTGAGCTGTGGATTTTTCCTTTGAAAGGATTGGAATTAGTTGTTGCTTTATCCTTAAAATTCTGTGCTCTGGAATAGCAGCTCTGCAGTTCTTTGTGTCCAAGATAACGCCTATGAATTCTGTCGACTGAGATGGGGTGAGATTGGATTTCTGCCAGTTTATGGTTATGCCTAGCCTTTGAGCAGCGAGGAGAGAGTATGCCAGGGCTTTTTCCAGTAGATGTCTGGTGGGGGCTGAAATGAGGCAGTTGTCTAGATATGGAAACACTTGGAATCCTTGAAGTCACAAGTGAGCTGTGACAACTGCCATGCACTTTGTGAACACTCTGGGGGCAGTAGAGAGTCTGAAGGGCAGTGCTCTGAACTGGTAGTGACTGGCTCTTGCACGGAAGTGCAGAAATCTTCTTGATGGCCTGTCCACCTTTATGTGGTAGTACGCATCTTGAAGATCTATAGAGCACATCCAATCATCTTTTTCCAAAAGCGGGAGGATAGACTGTATAGGGACCATCCGGAATTTATGTACTCTCACAAACTTGTTCAATACACTGAGATCCAAAATTGGTCTCCAGTCCCCTGTTTTCTTTGGCACCAAAAATAGTCTTGAGTAGAATCCGGATCCTATCTGGTCTGGAGGGACTATTTGGATGACTCTTTTTCTTAGCAGCTTTTCTATCTCTAGTGCTGCTTCTTCCCTTTGACTGGGTGGAACGTCGGGAAGATTTTTTGAAGGGACAGGGCAAAGATCGAAGGGGATATGATAAGCTCTGGTTATGATCCTTTGTACCCAAGAATCAGTGGTGATGGTTAGCCAGGCAGAAGGGTACATGGAGAAACATCCCCCAACCACCTCCAGAGGAAAGGAGTTGGGCCGCTCTTCAGGAGCGCTGGTAGAATTGACCAAGGAAAGAATCCCTGGAACCCTGGTTACACGGTCCCCCTCTGCCCCGAAAGGAGTGTCTTCCCTGTGAGTTTCCCCCTCTGCCTCTGGGGGAGAGCTCAGCCTGTGCGTCACGGAAAGGACCCTGAGATTTATTGAACCATATCTTCTCACTCTTTTGGTTTTGGGAAAAAGCACGTTGAGAGGAAGAATAATGGACACCTACATCAGAAAGGGTCTTACCGTCCTGTTCACATCTGGCCAGTGTGCTTTTAACTTTGGGCCTAAACAACAAGGGGGGCTCAATGGGGGCATTAAGAAAGGAAGACTTAAAAGGTTCTGCAAAGTTGCACAAGCACATCTGGGCATGTCGTCTCAAGACTGCAGCTGAATCTGCCACTCTAGCTGCTCCTTCTGATGCATGAGATATCAATTGCATAGAGGAGTTAGATATAGACTCAATGGTGGCCAGCTGAGAGACCACTTTGTCACGGACCTCATCAGACACTGCACCAGCCAAGGTTTCAGAGAGCTCAGAAACCAGATCCCTTTGAAGCCTGGTAAAATGTGCCATATAATTCAGGGACCTGATACCAAAGGTCGCTGAAACAAATGTGCACTTCCCTATTCTGTCCAGGGCCTGGGACTCTCTGTTAGGCGGATGGACAGTCTGGCTTTCTTCTTCTGCCAGATCCTTTTTTTGTTGCAGCCGCCACCACCAAAGCATCTACAGGAAGACCTTTGGACCAATGGGGAGCCGAAGCAGGAGGGGACAAGATCTTATCTGGCCTCTGGGGAATACCTTTGACGGTATCAGGGGCCTTCCAAGCATGCTGCACGATGAACTTGACGAGTTCATGGGTAGGTGGAGTAACCCAGGAGGTAGGGGGCTGGGCGTGAAAGGCCTGCAGGAACACAGATTCCACAGTGGTCAGATTAGAGGACTGCCAGTCACCTCTCTGTTTAAGGATTTCGAGAATATTGCCAAAGGATACCTCAGAGGGTGACCGAGGGGATCCTTCCCCCTCATCGAAATCTGTGTCTTTGGTGAGGGACTCCTCTGTGGAGTCCATGTGCTTCCTCTTGCACAAACTTTTTTGGTGGACCTCCTCAGCAGGAGAAGCTGGGGAAGACAACGGAAAGGGGGATTCCTGAGGGAATATGTCCTGAGGCCCTTGCTCCCAGTGTCCACTAGGTGCGACTTGTGAAACCAGTGTACCAGAGGAGGGCGGAGGTATAGACAGTCCGGTATCACCAGCAGCAGCGAAAGCCTTCTCCGTCAGCTGGAAGGCTGGTCCGCCCAGAGAGGAGTGTATGTCTAGGACAGGGGGCACCCCTCCCGTAAGTGGCTCAGCCTGCCGACCCGGAGTCCCTGGATGGCTGTGAAGCAGCAAGCTATGCATGTCACAGCTGACATCCTGGGTCATAGCAAAACTTTCCTGCCACAAAGGCAACTGTGGTTCCTTAGTGAGATCCATAAAGGGAACCGCAGAAGGAGAAGACTGTACTATATCCATGGACTTCAAAGGCAATGAAGGAGGAGAATAAGAAGGTGTCTTTGGAGATGGGTGATCACCTCCCAAGAAAGGATAGTTCCTGAGGGGTGGAATACCTCTGGCCAAGAATGCCTGGTCCACAAGACGCAACACATCTTGTTCGGAAAGGTTTCTAGTGGACCTCACAGAGACTGAGGGAGAAACAGGCCTGTCCACAAAAGTGGCAGACTCGGTGCCTATCTCATCTGACCGCACCAAGGACAATGATGCCAAGAGAGACTGGACTACTGTTGTCTGCACCAAAGAAGTTATCGGTGCCAATGTCATTGTCTGCACCGACACAGGGATCGGTGCCAAAGTGGTTGTCAGTGCCGAAGCTGGAACCGACAAAACCAGAGTAAAAAAATAAAGGCCTCAGTTCCAAGGAAGATCTTGGAGCCGACGGGGTCAAGATCTGCGCCGACTGAATGGTCGGTGTCGATACAGTGGTAATGGTCTGAACTGAGGAGCCCCTTGGTGCCAATATGTAGAAGGCTGCAGGAGAGGACAGAACCAAAATTACTAATGGAGCCGAAGGCCTCGGTGCCAAAGGTCTGGGCACCGAAAGCACTGGGGCTGACAGAGAGCTCCAGAGCCGAAATTTTTGCCTTTTTAGGTTTTGGTTGGTGAGAGTCCCCAGCCGGGGACAAAGGCAAGGATTTAGCCTTAGAAGAAACATCCATTTTTTTATGGGCTTTAGGAGGGGTTGAGACCTCTGACCCAGAAATAGCCTCTGAAAAGGGAGATTTTAGAAGTCCCTTCAGTATCAGCTTATTTTTCCTTTCTAACAAAGTCCTATTAGAAAAGTTCTCACAAATAGTACAAGGTGGTTCAACAGATAAATGGGAAGCTCCCAAATAATAAACACATAAAGAGTGTGCATCAAAAGTAGGCAGTTTGTGTCTGCAATCAGAACACCGCTTAAACCCCGGACTACGTTTTTTATCTGCCATATTAACTAATAGAAAAGTACCAACAATGGTACAAGAGATTACCCGAAGGTATGAAAGAGAAAGGGAAAAGGATTACCAATGATGGTAAAGAGAAAATTACCTTGCGGTAAAAAAAGGTAAGTAAAGGACAGAAAAAAACCTGAGGAAATTATGAATGCTAGATGCGATAGGGCAAGAGACAATAAGATATCAACTTTTCTGACAGGAAAGTAATTTGTAAAGCAATTAAACAACAATTGACTGTACTTAGCTCAAGAGAAGTGGCTTGACACGACCGGATAGCAACGCGGCAAATTAAATCTGGGGTAACAGGGAGAGGGGGATTGTGGGTAAGAGTTTGACTCAAGAATTTGAAGCTGACGCGAGCTTGGAAAATGGCCGCCTCGGTTCTGAGCTCAGAACTGATACCCATGCGTAAGGAATGAACGAGGATTAACAATATTGGATCTACTTTTCCTGTTGTTCCAAATCCAGCAACAATACTGAGTTGCATACTACCTACACCTACTAGTTACTTTTGGTTGCCACAAGGATATACTGAATCTCCTTCATTATTTTCTCAAATTCTAAAATGGATTAGGAGAAGGTGACATTTCCGGGTGGGTCTGTGTTAGCATAATATGTAGATGTTTTATTAATAGCATCAAATTCCTTTCAGCAATGTCAGCAGGATACCTTGCATCTTCTGACTACCCTTGCAGAAAAGGGGCACAAAGAGTGTAGAGAAAAACTACAATTATGGTTATCTCAGGTACGTTATCTTGGTCATTTAATATCCCAGGGTAGCAGGTAAGTGTTACCATCTCGTATTGATGCAATATCTAAGGCTCCACTTCCGACTACTCAGAGACCAGCTTAGGTCTTTCCTAGGTATGACAAGATACTGCAGACAGTGGATCCCTAACTACGCAGAAATTGCCAAACCTTTGACAAATCTTTTAAAGCAGGATACACCAGAGCCTCTTCTTTGGAATAGTGAAGAGGAAAATTCATTTCAGAACTTGAAGCAAGCTTTAGCTACTGCCCCAGCTTTAGGGTTACCAAACTATGATAAGACTTTTATTTTATTTTGTCATGAAAGAAATGGATTTGCGCAAAGAGTACTTGCACAAAAACATGGCGCCAGCTATCGTTCATTAGCTTATTAGAGCACAGCACATGATTCTGTTGCAAAAGGTTTTCCACCCTGTTTAAGGGCAGTTGCCACTGCTGCCATTCTGGTTAATCTGGCACAATCGTTGGTGCTTGGGCATGATCTCACAGTAGCTGTCCTGCATTCTGTATCATCTCTTTTGATTAAAATGAAAACTCAACCACTCTCAACTGCACGTCTAACTAGATATGAACTTACACTTCTTTCTGATCCATCTATTTCTGTGATCAGCTGTACTATTCTAAATCCTGCATCTCTGTTGCCTACTGCTGAGGATGGTGAAGAGCATGATTGTGTGTGTGTGTAACTAATTATTTGCTGTCTCCTAGGGAGGACTTAAAGAACACTCCTATACCCAATGCTGACATGCATCTGTTTGTGGATGGTTCCTGTGGAAGAGATAAAACAGGAAAGTTGATCTCGGTAATAGCAGTCTGCACCGAGGAAACAATACTGTTGCAACAAAGATTAGAGGGTGTTCACTCTGCTTAAATAGCTGAGCTAATGGCTTTGCAAAAAGCCTGTGAGTTAGCCAAAGACAAGGTGGCCAATATTTTTACAGGCAGCTGTTATGTTTTTGGGGTGGTACATGACTTTGGGCAACTTTGGAGAGAGAGAGACGGTTTTTAACCTCGTCAGGAAATCAAATTAAAAATTAAGGGTACATAAAATCATTGTTAGATGAACTTTTGTTACCTAAAAAGCTGTCTGTAATCAAATGTTGTGCACATCAAAAGGGGTTAAACATTGTTACAAAAGGTAACAACTTAGCAGACCAAGCTGCTAAACAAGCAGTAGTAAATTGTTGTAAACATCTTCGTATGTTGACAGCAACAAACTACAACAGTAATGATGATTTTGCTAAATTGTCAGCCTTTCAAGCTGAAGCATCACAGGGAAAAGTTCTGAGGTGGCTCAAGGATGGATGTAGAAAATCCTCTGATGGCATATGGCGGCATCCGGATGGTCGACTGGTGGCGCCTGCCTCTTTGCTACCTTACCTAGTAAGGGCATATCATCTACTGGCCCATACATGTAAGACAGCTTTATTTAATCAAATTACCCAAATTTGGTATGCCCCTTATGTCTCCTCTTTGATACTTCAGTATGTACAAAATTGTATTATTTGTTTGGAATATAACATAAGCAAACATGCCAACAGCAAATCTGCATGTTTACCTCCACCCTGGGGACCTTTAGTTAATATACAGCTAGATTTCATCCAGATTCCTAAGACTAATAATTTACAATTTATTTTGGTGGTAGTGTGCATGTTCTCAGCATGGGTGGAAGCTTACCCATGTTGTAAAGCTGATGCTGTCACAGTTATTAAAAAATTGTTATCTGATTATATACCGAGATTCGGTATACTCAGCATTGTTAACAGTTACCAGGGAACTCATTTTAATAATAATCTGTTTAAAGAGTTATGTAAAGCTTTTAATACTAAGTTGAGTCTTCACTGTCCCAACCATCCCCAGTCATCTGGATTAATTGAAAGGGTAAACAAGTCCCTTAAAAATAAAATTTCAAAGATTTGTGCTGAAACCCACTTAAAATGGCCCGAATCCCTTCCCTTAGCATTAATGAGTATGAGGGCCTCACTGAATGCCGCCAGGAAATTGAGTCCATATGAGATATTAATGGGGAGACCCATGGCCCTTCCAGTTACCCCTCCAGTGGGAAATGCTGATTTAACTTTGTCAGATGATGCTATGATTTCTTATTGTAGGAGACTCCTCAAGATTTTGCAGCAATATCATTGAACAGTAAGAGCAGTATTACCAAAGCCTCCTGACCAACCCTGTCATCAACTACAACCGGGTGATCGGGTATATGTGAAAGCTTTTCAGAGAAAAAACTGCCTGAGCCCAAGGTGGAAGGGGCCTTTCCAGGTCCTCCTCACCACTCTAACTGCAGTTCGCTGTGCAGGACTACCAACGTGGATCTATTCGTCTCATTGCAAGAAGACCTGTCATGTAGGGACCCCAGACGAATCATCGCAGCCAACAAAGGGAGATCGAGGTGTGACAGATAAATCATCTGCCCAGTGAGAAGTCAACTTCAGTAGCAGTCCATGATGAATCCAGTGACAACAGGTACTTTTGCTTTGCTTCTGCTGCTGTTCCCTTTTATAAACTGGTAGAGAGAAAACAGTTTCTTGCTGGTCCTTTGGCAATATGCCAAAAATCTAAACAAAACAAACTGCTGGATAGGTTTGCATATATTTCATTATTCCAAGGCAAGGATTCCCATGATTCCCATCCCTACATCACAGGTATCATTTGAAAAGGACCTTAATGACATCAGCTTAACCTGAAGTAATGTAACTGATTTTTCAAAAGTTGTGTCTCTTCAACTTGCAACCACACAACATGGAGACACATGTTATGCCAGAAATGGGACTGTACCAGTAGGGAAAATCAAATGTAATATCACCAGGCATGAAAATTTGTTAAAATCTTTGCACTTAAAACGCTATGACTGGGGGCATGGCATGGGCATGATAAGTGACCGTTACTACATCTGTGGTAATCGTGCCTACCCCTAGTTGCCTACAGACTGGTCTGGATGTTGCTTTGTAGGCTATATTACTCCTGCTATTCAACATTTCGAACACCACCAGCAAGTAGACTGAGAAATAAACAAGCAATCCACTGAACTGAGCAAGTATTTTCAATTTTTAATTCTGAGTATGGAGTGCAAAAGACAATGCTTGAAATCATCATACTTGCCCAAATTCTACAGGAGGTGGCCATCGAAACTTCATATCACATCAGGATGGCAAATTGAGAAATGACTGAAATGCAAACTGTGGTGTTACAGAATCAAATGGCACTTGATATAATGCTTGCTGCAAAAGGGAGGTCATGTGCCCTCATAGGGAGCCATTGCTGTTCATATATTAGTGACTATCATGATAAGGAAAAACTGGCAAACTTCATGGAACAAAGGGCCAAAGAATTGGACAGCACATCCAAAAATTGGACACTTTTTGGATGGTTAGGCAGTATTTTTGGTAACCTGGGAACTAGTATAATCTGGGCTATTGTCTGTCATTGTACTTTTTATTATATTTGTAATCATTTTAGCATTTTCTATTCTAAAGGCTGTGATTACAAGTTGTTTAACCTCACCTGCACATGAAATGTCACTGCATGAACAAATCAATGACAGTTCTATTTTGACAGAAAATGATGATGACTACTATAATGCTGAGGCATATTTAATCAAGTTAAGAAAAAGAAAAATATAATTATATGTATGGTATGACACTGATAGTGTCAGAGGGAGAAAACTGTTATGGGACAAGACCAGCTTATTAAAATGTATATTAATTTCAGTTTATTAATGATGCTATAATATGACTGTTAAAAAGTAAATATAATTTGTATGCAGGGCTGGGAAAAATACAGCTTCATAAGCTACAGTATTGCTGTCTTTTAAACTGCATTCTTTTTGTATGTAATAAGAGAGAACAGTACATGTTGCACGAAGTGAGGCATGTAGTTATTACAAAAAGGAATTTGTTAGCCTGACTCCTCCAGGCTAAGAGTGCATTGTTGCTATAGCAGGTTTGAAACATCCAAGGTCAGAAACAAGACCCTTTTGAACAGGTGAATCATGTATAGGAAGGTATTCATGTGAAGTCTAAGGCGAAAATCACGAGGGATGAGGACATTTACAAAGTTTTCTATAGGACACAGTCATTATAACGTCATGAAATTGCATGAGTAGTTTGATAAGAAAATGTATAAAATTATAATTTTTGTATGTAAAGTGAAAATGCTTCATCAAGAATTATGAAGACTAACTCCCAGCTCTGTAAGAATAAAATTTCTGTTTGCACATCCTGAAGTGTTGTACCTGACTAGAGTCATATAAGGTAAATTCTTAATGTTATTTATTTATGACTTTAACAGTGTGAATGGGAATGTGTACACATACCCTAGCTCTTGAGTCACTGTGCATCTCTGCAGTCACTGTCCTGTCAGCTAGTGAGGGTCTGCATGCAAATTGACCCTCCCTTGGTCCCATTGCATAGATGGATGAGATCCTAACTGTGACCCCGGTGACCCATGTTCAGTGGAATGGGCACTGGAGGATTCGATCAGGGAAGACTGGGCTTGAGCAGCTAACACAAACTCACCCACAATGGAGTAAAAGAGGTGGCCTAGCACGCATCATTAATAATTCATCGTGAAAGTTAAGTGATCACTTGTGAAGAAGCTAGGGCACATTTAGATTGTTAATAGGTGCATGTGCTGCTAAGTCTGGGATCATGTGGGTGGAACCAGTCACATTATTCCCTATTCTGGCAGCAAGGAATTTGCTGGTCACTTACTGGGAGGAGTTAGGAGGGATTGCGGGAACCTCAATGAAAACGGTCAACTGTTTCACCCCCCCCCCCAAATCCTGAATTTAACCTACTGGGGGAAGATGGACTGATCAAGTCCCAAAGCAGGACCAAAACAGATCCCTTGCTCTTGTCCTTTGAGAAAAAGAAAGTGCCCAGGTATGCATTCAATGGGTAGGACCAGAGAAGGACACAAAAATGTCTCCCCTTTACATATATGATAGCTAGATGTCTGTACAAACCCTTGCTCACTGACACTAAGGTACAACTTCTTTAAATGGAAAATCTCAACCCATTGCAGTACTTCTATGTAACGTATGTAGGGGTAGAGAATGAATATGAATGTTCAGTATGCAAGTAGCCATGGCCTGAGGTCAAGTAGAGATGGGGGGACAAAATAGATTAAATGCAGATTTAACTCCACTCATTATAGATTATATAATAAACCACTCCTCAGTTCAGTCTGCTAGTATGGAGGGTTCCTTACTTAAATTTCCCGTAACTAGAATTCATCTCTTTAGTAACCAGTGGAGCAGCCAGGGAAAGTAAGGCCAGGTAGCTAATGGTCTTTCAGTAACCAACTTGGTAGGTTGGAGTAGGCATTTGTTACATTACTTTGGGGCTGTTTCTGTCCAAAAAAGTCAGTTCTTGTCCTAATCATGTTGACCTACAAGCCCCATTTCCTTGTATTTTGCCTTGTGCTCCTCAGCAGACTATCTATCTTGGAAATTAACTATAACCCTAAAAAAAGAAGCAGAAGTGCTACACTGACCAGCAATTAAGGAAAATATCTTGTCAATGACTACAATTCCAGAGTGTCGCCAGTACATTCTGGTCGGTGCTGCATTTTTTACCTACAGATTCAGAGATATTCTTACAGGAGTGAACTTGGGTGGTCATTAGGGTCAGCTAGATAGGTAAGATTGTATTATTAAGGGACTCTCCTTTCTATAAGGAGTGTTTGGAGCACCATCTGCAGTTGCACTTAACACTATCAATGGAGTTGTCATTGCTAGAGAATGTATTGAAAAGTGAGGAAACAGGGTTGAATAAAGAGCTTGCTGCACTTTTGTTATCATCCTCTGAAAAATAGAAAAGTTTTAAAAATGTAGAACAGAACTCTACTGCCTCCACTCAAACATTCCCTGTGACTGTCAACTGAGTTGACTGCTACCATGTAGAACACTCCCTGATACTGACAGGCTGCATTCCTACAAAATAGGAAGTTCCTTCCTTAGCAAGGCACACAAATAGGGGATTAGTAAAAAGAAGAAGGTAAAACTGCCCAGGTAGGGATCTGTTGTTATTTCATCTTACAAGCTTCCTTTAGCCTCCAAAAGCCAAGAAAAAAATCAAGATCGTGTGTGTTTCTGATCACTGTCCACATATCAGTACTGCCTTTATGCAAATAGACTCAAAATATAGAAACTAAAGTCTTTTTGCCTAAATGACCAAAGATGTTGCTATATTTGCCCTATATTATTTTAGCTCAGCTCTGAATTTTAGCTTGCTAATTCACCTGCAGGGATAGCATTTTCCTATAACCATGATCACTGACTACCTCCTGTTTTCTTGTCTGATGTTTAGATCACGTTACATGCTATATTTCTGCCATTTGACTCCTAGGTAAACTTCTCATACCCCAGCAAAATCTGGCTTGATGATTTCCTGTTTCAGTCGTTTAACTTTCCTTGAAACTCTGTAGTATAATACAACTGTGAATTTATTTATTCTAGCAAACAATTAGTTTCTGTGTAACAGCTATGAATATTTAGTTTATTATTTAATTATTTCCAGGTCTATATTCATTAACTATTAATATCTGTCCTTCTTAAACAACTCTGACAGTTATTTATTTTGCTCAGTGAAACATGTTTAGATAATCTGCAGTGGTAGCCACATTTTCTTAAACAACAGTTTATACATTTTAGCTTTCATACTTGAAATTTATTAAACAGCATTTTATAATGTCCAGCTTTCATACTTGATTATTTTTAATGAAATATTTTTTTTTGCATATTGCATCTCTACCATGGGCAGACAAGGATCCATCCTCTGAATGAGGCATTAAAACAAAGCCCCATCTTCTCAACCTGGTAGTAGCTCAAGTAGATGTAAAAAAATCCCATTGCACTTATCAAAAAGAGTAGGGGTTGCTTTATTTATTTAATGTAATTCAATATATCCCTTACATTATTTATACAGTCTTATTATACGTGTTGCACATTCACTTGCCTCATCATTAAGTAATCATTTTACACCAAAGCTAAACATACAGTTCTTCACTTTTACTTCTTGTTTTTCTTTTCCTTCCCTACTCTTTTTTCAACAACCATCATCTTATTTCAGCTAATATATCTTTATCCTCTTTCTTTTTATTATACAACAAGACATCACACCTTCTTTTTCATAATACCCACATTGCCCCAAATAATATTTTATCCCATCTATCAGTGTCACATTTTGTACTTTTTAATACTTCACATTTATTAATTTAATATTTAAATTTCTCAAGCCTCCTAATTTATATTCATTGTTAATTAAAAAAATGATTTCTTTCACAATCTAAGAAACATTGTTTTATACTTTCCTCTTCATTACAATGTGTACACCTTATTCCATTAACTTATATTTCACATCACCTTTAACTGATAATTTTATAACAAAATTATCCATAAAAATTATCCAAGTTCTTCACAAAACTTTTTAAACCTTTTTCTTCTATCTTATATGGCTTTTTTTCATTCTCTTTTAATTCTTTTGACGTGTATATCAGATAGTATTTTTTCCAGAATTGTATTATATCATTTTTTTCTATCCCTATCAGCTTCATCAATTTTTATATTCCATAATCAAGTCTTATTTAAATATTTAGTTTCCTCCATGCATTCCTTTTCATTTCTTTTCCTTTTTTACATTTCCATATGTTTTTAAATTTATGATACAAGATTTCTCGTATCATTTTCTTGTTTGTTTCTTTTACATTTTTTGTTACCCAAAACATGTGTACAGATGCTAAATTTCCATTGAACTTTTCACATTTAAACTCCCTTCTTCATTTTTTATTATAAATTAGATTGCTTATTACTGGATTTGGTCTTGAACTCCAAATAATACTAATGAATATATTTCTTTCTCTTAACTCTGTGCTAGCAAATACTATTTACAGCAATTCTTTTTGCAAACTGCAAGGGAAAACCCCAACCAAATCTAAATAACGTAATTTTCCCAACACTATATATGTTTATCAAATGCACTTTCTAATAAAAAAACTTAACCTAAAATATATTCATAATTTATTCAGTCTCCTACACTTCTATCAACAAATCTTGCCTTGCTTTTTTATTCTTTCACAAACTCCTAAAACTATTCCTAGTATTTCAATCTCTTTTCTATTAATATATATTCCCAACTTTCTGCACTACATTCCCAAAACCCTTGCAGAGTAAATAGTAGTTTAGTAGTGGAAGTTACCTGGGTACCTGGTCAAATTTATTCTACTCAGTATGAATACCACCATAGGTATGCCCTGAAAAGAGGTCATTGACCTAGTGGGACTAACCTGGTCAACAAAGTACAGGTAAATAAATAGATAAACGAACTGAAACTCTTTAAACAACACTGAGTACAGTGACTGTATTTTGTTCCCTACCCATTCTGGGGCTGAGCCCTTATTCTCTACCACATCCCATCTGCAAATTATAACTTAGATAAACACTCATCTTATTTAATTTAAAACTATGCATATTATAACCTCTATCTACCTGGCACTATATTTATCTATCTATCTATCTATCTATCTATCTATCTATCTATCTATCTATCTATCTATCTATTTCCTTTTCAATAAAATAAATTCCTACTTCACATTTAAATTTATTTTTATTTATTTTACATTTGTTAACCGGGCTGGTCCAACTGGATATATTTTCATTTTCAGCAGAAGCCCAGGGAGAAAAGCTCCACAGTAACATTCAAAAGTTTGTAATGCACAAATATAAGAGAAAAAAATTATGATAAAAATAATGAGAGAGCAGTAGCTACAAATTTATACTATTTGAGCAACACAACATACAAAAATAATTACATACACAAATATAAAAAAATTAAGTTAAAAATAGTCAGAGAGCCTTAGCTAAAGAGATTTATGCTAATTGTGAAACACAAAACATAAAAGGAATAAGACACTCTTACATTAAGATATGTGAGGTCGTTTACAATATGTTCACAGTTTAATTCATCTCCTATTTGTAACAATAATTTAAGACAGTTACTACTACCCAAGGGGTAAGCAGTATTAATTGGTGAGTGGAGGCAGTATAGAGAACAAGGCAATAGAGAAAGCAGACAATTAGTCAGGTTAACAGCATGGGCATAACCAGTGTGTTTTAAGATGTTTCTTGAGCCTTTGTTTTAAGAGCAGGAAGGAGGGAAGTACAGTTAGCTCTGATGGCAACAGGTTCCAATATTTTCCAGCGGTATTAGAAAACAAGGAGTCACCTGCCAAGTTATTAGACTTGTTAATGCTAGCCAGTAGTTTAGTGGAAGAGCATAAGGAATTGAGGTTTGCTTAGGGGATAATATGGTTACAAAGTATCGGTGTGTTGTTAGGTTGGTAGAATATCTTATGAACAATGGTAAGTTGGGAAAGTATCAAAATGTTTTTTAGTTCAAGCAAACTTTCTAGATATACTCAAAAAAACTATTTCTTTTTACAAAAGATTTTTCACACATTAATCTGGCATCTAAAGATTTTTTTTTCTCCAATCGTAATTTTCATACACTTCTCAGAATGATACCATGCTTTATGCTGCCTTCTCTTTTTAGCACCCAACATATACTCACTGTTTAGCTACTTCAACTTTCCTTTTACTCAGATTACAGTAAGTTTACAAATGTCTACCTACTGCAGTTCCTCACTAATTTCTAGCTAAGTGTTAAAGTTTCTTGCATCTCTTTACCCTATTACTCAAACATTTTCACCTCATCCTCTTTACTTCATTAATGTCACTACTATAATATTCCTCTCATTCACTGGTAGTAAAAGAGACCCAATCATACTCTTTGGTATTAATTTATCCCATGATTTTAGCCTAAAGCTTTGCTCCTACTCCTGCAATCCCCTCTTAATGACACTTAAATAGATTCGTCCCCACAAACTGCACCTTCTCCTCTGTTACCTTCTATTTGTCCTACAATCCCAGTAGGGGCAGTATTGGTGTGTTATCACCTCTTCACTTCTTTCCTGATCCTATAGCTTGAAAACAAATTTGCCACTGATTCTAAAGACACCCACAAAGCATTCTATAGCTATATCAAGAATCTCAATGGCAACACTCAGATCTGCTCTGAGTTACAGCACAATGGCACTAAATATACAAAACCAACTGATATTGCCAACATCCTGGCAGATAGGTTCAGTGCTAACTTTACCCCCCCACCCCCTAAAAGGCCCATCTCTATACCACAAGAATGCAAAGTTCTTGTAATCACAGCTGCACAGGTAAAAACCACACTCTCCAAAGCCAAGAACACAGTATCCATGGAACCTGACAACATCCCAGGCTGCGTTCTACATGAACTACAGAATGAACTGGCACCCTACCTAAGCACCATGTTCAATCATAGCCTCATCTCAGGCTTTTTGCCCACTGAATGGCACACAGCAACGGTTATCCCACTCCACAAAGGGGGAGCCACCACAGATCCCAGGAACTACCGCCCCATTAGCCTAACAAGCCTGGTCTTCAAGGTCATGGAACGTATCATCATGGAACTTATAAACAAAGACATTGGTAATCTCCAAACTCTGGACCCCACCCAGTTCGGGTTTGTAAAAGGCAGATCATGTCTCCTAAACCTAATTGACTTCTTTGAAGCAGTCACCAAAGTCATAGACGAGGGTAAGGTGGTTAACACAGCCTATCTAGATCTCGCCAAGGCTTTTGACACCATCCTGCACTTGGGAATTATAGATAAACTCACTAAACTAGGTATAAATCCCTATGTCACAAGATGGCTTGCCAAGTGGCTCACTGACAGAACCCACACTATGAAAGTAGCAGACTCCAAATCTGACTTCAGACCAGTGATAAGTGGAGTACCACAGGGTTCAGTCCTAGGTCCTCTCCTGTTTGGTATCTACTTTTCTGAAGTACAGGCTAACACAGAAGGTCTTTGGCTAATGAAGTTCGCAGATGACTGCAAACTAGAAGCCATAACTGAAACTCCTAATGATGTGGACATCCTACAAAAGGGCCTCACTGAGACAGATGCCTGATGTCAAAGCCCTGGCCTCAAGCTCAATGCCAAAAATTGCATTGTCATCCCCTTTGGTAAAAACTCTGTACCCATGAGCTACCACATAGGTGGAAGTCTACTTAACACCAAAAGTGTGATAAGAGACCTTGGGACAAAGGTGGACAGTAGTCTCTCCTTTGATAATCACATTGCCACAGTAGTCAGAAAATCCTTCTATGTGGCACACCTCATCACAAAAGGGTTCTCAACCAGAAAAAAAAGAGGTCATTGTTCCCCTCTACTTGTCACTCATTAGACCCATTATAGAGTACAATGCCCCTTTTGGTTTGTACCTCACAAGGCATCTACAACAACTGGAAAGGCCACAGAAATACCTCACAAAGAGGATTAATGGCCTCAAACAGATGCCCTTTGTAGACCGTCTCAAAAACCTCCGGCTTTACTCCGTCGCATATCGCCTACTCAGAGGTGATGTCTGCCTAACATACAAAGCTATGTCAAACCCAGAGCTGTTGGACATGCTCCACTTAAAGAAATCCCAATCCCTCCGAGCTACATGCTCTAGAGACCTAAACCTTGTCACCACAATAAACAGAACATGCTGGAAGGATAGATTCCTGTGCCAGAGACTTCCCATACTCTGGAACAAACTACCTATCTATATCAAACAAAGCTCATCATTAGCACTCTTCAAGAAAAATCTCGATGATTGGATGGGAAATAGGAAATTCTCCCCAGGGATCGTCTCTGTGGCTCTGCTCGACAGGGGCACAGGAAAATAACTTTCTTGGGTGGCGAAAGCCAGGGTACCTTTTTGGCTAGGCTTGTATAGGCCCTAGGGCCAATAGCCTAGTACCTACCTATGAACCTATGAACCTATAGCTGTGTATATCACTATGTCATAATAGGAATTTTGTAGTAAGAGTCAGTATGTGAGACAGTTCCTGCCTCAGCTTTATTACTTATCCTTCTTTACCAGTTCCTTGGTCTCATTAAAGTAACCTGATTTAGCCGCTTCTCCTTTTGCACTTCTTAGCTGTAATTTCTTTTGCCTTTCTCCTGAATGGCTCTTCCCTACCAGTATTTTTGGCAATAACCCATGACTTACCCAGCTGCACTACCTTACTAATGTGTCCTGATGACCTTAATCCTACCACTGATCCTAACTCTAGCCCCTAACCTTAGAAAAAACCCTATCCATAACACCACTACTACAAAAGGCAGGCATGGATACACAAACATGCAGCAAAAACACACACAAAATGAAAGCTATCCCCTTACCTAACCCTAACCCACATAACACTGACACAAACACACTCCCACCCCATATAACAACCCATTTTGCTATGTCTGCACTCTGAACTGTCAAAATGTTGATACTCCAATTCAGATTGTCAGCATTCTGAACAGTCAACATTTTAATCCACATCCCTGTATCTGGGACAGGGTGGTGTTGAAGTATTCCTTGGTTGCTCCCTGTGGACTATGGACTGGTATAATTGCCTTTGTCACCAGGAAAACAAATCAGGGAGGGGACATATAACAAAAAAGGAGAAGATTACTCAGTAGTACCTATGCAACTCTATAACTAAAGAAATAACTATAGTTTAAAACAGTATGAGTAGATTGTACATATTAACTAGGTGATCATGTGGAATCCTGCCATGCAAGAAGAGGTGGTACAATGATCTTGTGTCTTAAGACATCACTGGAAAATAAATGTACTGATCCATACATGTCAATGTCTGGAGACTGCTGGAGTATCTTCAAGGCAGAACCTTGTCAGATACCCAGTGTGTCCCCAGTTTGTCTCTGGAAAGTCCCTATAGCAACAATAATAAGGGCTAAAATACCCTGGTATCCACATCTATAGCTCCATCTGTTGGCCTTACAATCTCAACAAAGGGCATACTATGTTCCTGTCTTCTCTGAACCTAACCAAAATTTTCAGATAAAAAAAAGCTCATATGGGTTAGTAAGCCTTTGCCGATATCTTTGCCTTCTTGGTTGGTGAGTGCCACTGGGTACACCTGGATTTCAAATAAGAGATGAGCATCTCAAAATGAGAGACAACTAAGCCTGTAAGGAATAAAAGTATCTTTGTGAATTGCAGAGTAAATGGAATAGGTGCAATTCCCCTTGTTATTAGCCTTATGTGCAGAATGCAGATGTGCATAAAGAAATGACTATGAATCTCTCAAAGGTGGGAAGACATCCTAGTTAATCACAGATTTTTCATATATTCCTCAACTACATCTCATTATCAATTCATTTGCATAAGACTTTCTTAGACTGATTCAAATGGCTGTACCTAAGTGCAGCTCCTGTCTCTGTGACTAAGTTCTGCTCAGGCACAGTCTGTGCAAATACCCACTACCCCTAAGGGTAATGCCTAAGAATACCACCCATATTCTCTTGTAATATGTACCGTATTGAGGTTTGCTGTAGTTCTTATTATTTTGCAAACAGTTTGAAAGCATAGGTTTTATTATATGCTATGCTCTGCACTGATGAATTTATACACATTCATTCTGTCACTGGCAAACTTTGTATAATACTAGGAGAAAGCTCCCTTTAAACCCATTTTAAAATCTAGGGGTTTAAATAAACAACAGGCTAAATAAATAATAGGTTTAATAGTGTACTTTCATTATTATATTTTTCATATTTTATATATTTTTTGTGTTCTTTGTACACATTGTCGTGGATATGTATTTTGTATGTACATATATTATTTTTGCAACATAGTTACCTTGATTGATAACAATCAACTTATTAAGGTGCTTTGTTCCTGATTGGTCTGTTATCTAGATATATTTGAGAGATGAAGGACATGGTTTCTATGGTCCAATGAAGCTGATTGTGAAAGTGCTTACCTCTTTTATATTTGCTCTTTATTTTATTAAAAGTGTATGTTTTATGGTTCTTCATGCTGTGGTTCATTCCGCTATTTTTACTAGTGTTCTTTTTATGTTATTTTCTTGTTACATAGCAGAATATTCACTCTATATGGATGTCTTTTGTTTTTAACTATAATACTAGTAATATTTATGGTAGACTGCAGTGGTGGTGCTGTGGTAGCGTTGTCGTCTCACAGTAAGACGTTGTCCTGTTCGATTCTCAGCTAAAGCGTCTTCTGTGTGGAGACATGTGTGAATGGGCGTACCTTCATTGAAGGTTGTGCATCAGAGATGGCAACTCGGCACGTAAAAATCTACTGCCAATCATTAGCGGACCGGAGTTCCACTGTGGCGACCCCTAACCGGGAAAAGCCAAAAGACACAACAACTAGGAATATTTATGGTCATTCTTGTTTTTGATGTTGTATTAATTGCAGTAAAAAGTATAATTACACATAAAAGTAACTTCTTGCACAAATTTTCCACTGCACAATTCCTGGTGGTTCTACATTCTATCTACTTTCTTTCACACATATATACACAAGAGTAAACATGCAGACATGCATATACAAAAGTACAGCTATCTCTTGTCTCTTTGTATCTCACCCTCTTCATGTACAGTTTCGGCCCATATGAACAGCTAGATGAAATGAAGCTGAATTTCTTACTCACAGGCACCCAAAACCAAATTTGTCAGACTACGGAAATATCTCTTTTCCCCAAGATACATTACTTCAGAGACATAGTATTAATAAGATGGAGTGCAGAATACCTTCTTCCCTTGTGCGTGGAATATGGGGGGGTGATGTCTCCCACAAAAAGACAGCTTAAAAGTATTTCTCAGCATTGCTGAGTGCTGCTTCTGCTAATCAGCTGTCCCAGAACATTTGTCAACTAATATATATTTGGCAAATGTTATTGTAATTGCATTATAAGCTCCCCACTATGACTACCACCCCATTATCAGTTCATTACTTTCCCCTGTGGTAACCACTGTCCAACATGCTTTAGATAACATGAGATATAAGATGGGACTTCAGTGGCCTAAAGGGAGTTTGCTTTTTTTTTCTGCCTGGATTGTTCCCTGGTGAGAGAAGTCTGTTAGTTCATGATTTAGAATTGTGAATGATGCATTTTAGGTGAAAGATATAAAATAATCATCATTGTAAGGAACTGCAGGAGGCAAAGACTGCGCATGAGGGTAAGAGAGCTTTGCATCCTCACAGAAAACACCCATTGAAAAGTTATTTCAGTGTCATTCAAATAGTTAATTTTGGAACTCTTTGTTTCCCAATCCTGATATTTGTAACTGTTGCTAAATCTATTCCTGGATGAGAGACTTGTAAATATACTAGATCCATTCCTGGATGACAGACTTGTAACTATATTACTCGATCTACTCCTGAATGAGACTTGTAACTATTTTACTAGATCAATTTCTAAATGGCACTTTGTACGGTGATATTCTGAAGTCTTCACTCTTGTCACCTGGGCAGCTGCTGGTATGATCATTAAATACATAGAGAATATTATTGTGCCACTGCTGTATGTTACCCCACTATAGGAGGAAGACACATAAAAAAATCACTAACTCCTTCTCCTCAAGATGGAGTGCGTTTGCATTTAGGTTCATAGGTTCATAGGTTCGTACTAGGCTATCTGCCCAAGGGCATTTATAAGCCTAGCCCATAGTTATTTGGCTTTCGCCACCCCTTTAGTTTGAATAAAACTATGCCTATTATTTTGCTGTGCCTCTGTCAAGCAGTGACACTGAAGTAATCCCTGGGGTATATCTGCGATCCCCCATCCATTGGTCAAGATTCCTCTTGAACAAGGCCAGCGAGGTGCTCTGCCTCACATGTACCGGGATTTTGTTCCACAGCATAGGAGTCTCTGGGTGATGAATCTGTCCCTCCAGCACGTTCTATTAATAACCGTGTCAAGGTTTAAGTCTCCGCCCTTGTGGTTCTGAGGGATCTAGATTTTTGAGGTGAAGCATATTCATCAAATCAGGGTTTGACATGGCCTTATATGTCAGGCACAGGTCACCTCTGAGCAAGCGGTATGAGACTGAATAGAGCTGGAGTTCTTTCAGTCGGGCAGCATAAGACATATTTTTGAGACCCTTTATCCTTTTGGTGAGGAACTTTTGGGGCCTTTCCAGCTGCTGCAGGTGTCGGGTCAGATACATTCCGAATGGGGCATTGTACTCAATCATAGGTCTAATGAGTGATGAGTACAGGGGGACGATGACCTCCCTTGATCTAGATGTGAATCCCTTCATGATCAGGTGGGCAATGTAGAAGGTTTTCCTAACTACTTTAGCAACATGAGTGTCGAACGAAAGGCTACTGTCAACCTGGGTCCCCAGATCCCTGATGACTTCTTCTGTGCTCAGTGGATTGCCACCTATATGGTAGCTAGGGGTAACCTTGTTTTTCCCGAAGGGTATGACTATGCATTTCTTGGCATTTAACTTTAGGCCATGGCTCTGGCACCAGTTATCCATTTCTGTGAGGCCCTTCTGAAAGATATCTGTGTCAGATGTGTTTTCGACTATGGCGCCCAGTTTGCAGTCATCTGCAAACTTTGTCAGCCATAACCCTCCTGTGTTTGCTTGTACTTCAGAAAAGTAGATGCCGAACAAGAGTGGACCCAGGACTGATCCCTGTGGGACACCACTTGTGACAGGCTTTGAGTCTGACATGGCTCCAGCAACTCTGACCCTGTGGGTTCTGTCACTTAGCCAGTTTGCTCCTGTTTGTTTCCCACCTTTCCTGTAACTAGTCTAGTCAAGATACAGATTTGCTGTATCCAGGACTGTTTGTAGGCTTCTGAGCCCCCCAAGCCTTTCTGTTTATGAGGGAAGCCTTCTAGCTTATCAGTGAGACTGGTAAGCACTAGGTAGCCTATCTACCACAAGAGGAGTGGCTTCTGGCCCAGAAATTGTAGTTTATTGACCGTTTGGGCAGTTTTTCCATCTCTTTTAACTTTCTGATTTAAAAGCCTGTGTTTCCGCTTGTTTCCCGCCTTTCCTGTAACTAGTCTAGTCCAGGTACAGATTTGCTGTATCCAGGACTGTTTGTAAACTTCTGAGACCCCCAAGCCTTTCTGTGTTGGAGGGAAGCCTTCGAGCTTATCAGTGGGAGTGGTAAGTACTAAGTAGCCTATCTACCACAAGAGGAGTGGTTTCTGGCCCAGAAATTGTAGATTATTGGCCGTTTGGGCAGTTTTTGCGTCTCTTTTAACTTTCTGGTTTAAAAGCCCTCATCTGCCCATTTCCCACGTTTCCTGTAACTAGCCTAGTCCAGATACAGATTTGCTGTATCCAGGACTGTTTGTAAGCTTCTGAGCAGTGCCAAAGTCTGCTCTTCAATTTTTTCCTTAGATCTGCTAGTTCTCTCCTCTCCTACACTTTTACTAGCTTATTAGTTTAGCACTTTACCAGACTTCTTGTAGCACACAAAAGTGCTACCAGCACTAAACGTTCAACAAGGAGACAACTCCAGTACTTATTATTAAGGCCCACCCCTCTAGGTATGTCTAAAGGTCAGTTCCCTGTGCTTTCTCCTATTAACCTGGTGAACTTACGCATCCTGAGGCAATGTCGCAACTGCCTCATGTACACTGACATCCCTCTCCTCTTACCTCCCAACACTCAGACTTGCAAGAGATGCACTTATATATCCAAATTGGAAGCCATGCACACTCCAGCCAAGACCAGAATAGCTGGTCAAGAGGAGAAGGTCAACACTTGCACCACACCACATGGAACACATAGTCCTCTAGAACACACACCAGCACTGCCTTCACATAAAAACACAAACCACACACCAACCTTCATGGAGGCTCTCAATAAAAATCTACCCAAACAGCAGAGACCTCCAAGGCAGAAATGCACTCGACCACCACAACACAACACTAATTACAAGACACATAACTCTCCTAAACAGTGTGCCACTCAACAAAAGCCCCTAAGGTAAAACAGCATGCCCAACACGCTAGTCATAGGTGACTCGATAGTGAGGAACACTGATGTCCCACTCACTAGGTTGAATAAGAAGAAAGTAACAGTCAGCTGCCTGTCAGGTGCCAGGATCCACGACATAACGAATGCACTCAGGTCCCTCAACAACAGCTACAAATCTGGAAATCCACCCCCCCCCCCCCGCAAAGGTAACCACCATGAAAAACTTCTCCAAAGCTAACTTTTGGCTCCTAAAAGTAGAGGTGGCTAACTTCACAGTACCCATGCAAATGGAGAACATTTGCATGACTGCCGAATCATACCGCAACGCACTGTACAAACACATACATAAATGCATGGATCTCGCCATACCCAACAGAACCAAGATGCTCTCCTCCAAAAAAGGAAGCCAGTCTGGTGGTCCCCTGCCATAAACAAACTATACAACAGAAGGAGGAAACTAATGGGGAAAAAGGTAAGCTCCCAAGACTGGAAAAACTCCCTTATCAGTCTCAGCAAAAAGCTAAGATCCCTCATCAAATACTCTAAAGCTAGCTATGAAAACAGAATTGCAGCAGATAGTAAAGACAACCACAAGGCCTTCTATAGTTATGTAAAGAATCTCCACAGCAATACCCAGACTTGCTCTGAGCTACTGCACAATGGTACCTCCTATACCGAGCCAACAGATATTGCCAATATACTGGCCAACAGATTCAGTGCCAACTTTACCCCTCTCTCCCCTCCAAAGGACCGATCACAATACCAGTAGATTGCCAGGCACCCAGTATTACTGCTGCACAGGTTAAAACAGCACTGTCCAAGGCCACAAATACAGCTTCTATGTGACCTGGAAATATCCCTGGCTGTGTTCTACATGAACCACAGAGTGAACTGGCACCTCACCTGAGTGCCCTGTTCAATCACTGCCTCAACTCAGGCTTTATCCCTACCTACTGCACTGCTACAGTCATCCCTCTCCACAAAGGAGGAGTGACTACAGACCCTGGGAACTATCGCCCCATTAGCCTGATGAGTCTGATATGCAAAGCTATGGAACGCATCATCATGGACCTAATAAACAAGGATATAGGGAGTCTCCAAACTCTGGATCCTACACAGTTTGGTTTTTGTGAAGGGTAGATCATCCCTTCTCAACTTGTTCGACTTCTTTGAGTCAGTCACCAGAGCTGTGGATGAAGGCAAGGTGGTTCATATAGCCTACATTGATCTGGCCACAGCCTTTGATACAATTCCCCACTCAGGAATCATAGAAAAACTCAATAAGCTAGGCATCAACCCCGATATCACGAGGAGGGTTGCAAACTGGCTCACAGATGGAACCCACAGTGTGAAAGTAGCTGACTCCAAGTCAGACTGCAGACCAGTCACGAGTGGAGCCCCACAGGGTTCGCTCCTGGGTCCTCTCCTGTTTGGTATCTACTTCTCTGAAGTCCAGGCCAACACAGAGGGACTCTGGTTGACAAAGTTCACAGACGATTGCAAGTTGGGAGCTATTACTAACTCCCCAAGTGATGTTGACATCCTACAGAAAGGCCTCACTGAGGCCAAT
This sequence comes from Protopterus annectens, assembly GCF_019279795.1. Taxonomy (NCBI): domain Eukaryota; kingdom Metazoa; phylum Chordata; order Ceratodontiformes; family Protopteridae; genus Protopterus; species Protopterus annectens. The sequence continues at coordinate 1,460,366,928 of NC_056739.1, forward strand.
GACTGGTGTCAGAACCATGGCCTTAAGCTCAATGCCAAAAAATGTGTCGTCATCCCCCTTGGGCAAAACCCAGTTCACTTGAATTACCACATCGGTGGTAGTCCACTGAACACAGAAGGCGTTATAAGAGATCTGGGAACACAGGTTGACAGCAACCTCTCTTTTGACTACCACATTGCCACTGTGGTCAGAAAGTCCTTCTATGTGGCACATCTCATTACTAAGGGTTTTGCATCCAGGAAGAAAGAGGTTATTGTCTCCCTCTACTCTTCCCTCATTAGGCCAATCATCGAGTACAATGCCCCATTTGGCATGTACCTCAGTAGACGCCTGCAACAACTGCAGAGGCCACAAAAGTACCTCACAAAGAGGATCCAAGGCCTTAAACACTTGTCCTATATGGACAGACTCAAAAACTCCAACTATTCTCTGTCTCATATCGTCTACTTAGAGGCGATCTCTCCTTGACTTACAAAGCCATGTCTGACCCAGCTCTGTTAGAATTGCTACATCTAAAGCAATCCCAATCCCTACGCACCACATGCTCCAGAGACCTCAACCTCATTACCACAGTCAACAGAACATGCTGGAGGGACAGGTTCATAACCCAGAGACTGCCCATGCTATGGAACAGACTTCCCAGACATGTCAAACAGATCACCTCACTGGCCCTCTTCAAGAGAAATCTTGATGAGTGGATGGGAAATAGAAAATTCACCCCAGGGATCACTCCAGTGGCTCTACTCAACAGAGGCACTGGGAACTAAGGTCGGGTGGCACGATACCAGGGTAATGCTATGGGCTAGGCTTGTAAAGGCTCCAGGGCCATTAGCCTAGTACACACCTATGAACCTATAAAATGTACAGTTGCAGACTCTAACCCAGTCCTCCAGTCAGTCAGATCCAACACACCATCAAGTCTTTGAACCTCAGTTCTACTGGCACAGTCAGCTTCCAAATATATGTCGGCTGGACCATATTATGCAAACTGTTCCAAGATCTCACAAAAAGAAAACTGTATATATGCTTCCAGGCCACTCTGGCAGGAATGGCATATTCTAAGGATCAAAGACATTGCTTTTCATTACACATTGGATGGCCCCCAATTGAATGCCAAATGCCAATTAACTTTTTTACCATAAACAAATGGAATATGCAATGGCACTTGCTCTGATATTCTGTATGTAGTATAGTCTGGCACATTGTTTAACTGAACATGCAGAAAAAGAATATTATTGGATATTTATACAGAGCCATGAACAAAAATTATTATAACATAGAAGCATGCAGACATGACCACGGAAAGAAAGAATGTTATTGGCTTGATATGAAAATATGACTAGGAACAAAAATTACATAAAGTATAAGCATGCAGCTGTAATAAATATCTAAAACAAGTTCATGAAGTAAGTCCTAAAACATACTTAGAGGCTGCACTGATTTATTTTTTTCCTGTACAGCAAAGTAATTAAGCACAATTTTTATACAGACCAGGATGCAGAATTTTCACAGCAAATAAAATTACCTTCTACATAGCGTTTACTTCTAACATAAATAAAAAGTACAGACAGGTATTATTATTTTTATTTCAGAACCTTCAAAATGTAAAGTAAAACTAGTTCTTCATTCATAGACCATTATTCTGTATTACTCATCTCTCTGTGAAGACTTCTGGCAAAATTCAAAACTAAGCTATCTAAGCATAAGTCAAGGTCACTTACTACTGACCTTGTCTGAGCTGATTTGCTCAGGTGCTTCATAACCTGCTTTTTCTGGAGCAGATCACAGAAGAGCAGGTGCTATTATTCCTGAGGCTTGCTTTTGTGTGTGTCACCTACGTGTGTCCTGTGGATTGGGAACATTTCACACTGGCTCGAGCACCAGCCATCTGTAGTAGACATGATTGCTTTGATATACACCCACACAGACTGCATTTTCACCAATCTAGATGCTACAAACTTAAAGGCAAAAGGGCATTTCTATACAGTCCATTTGTTATCTTGTCTTCCCACTGCATGCTGTATAGTTCAGCAATATGACTTTTCAGTGAGTAGCAAATATAACTGAAAACATATGCAGCTGTCTTTCCCAGTTTCAGGCAAATGCAAAAAAATGTGTATCAGTATTTTTCTCTATACACTATACATGTATTACTTATTTAGAGTACAAAATTAAACTCAAAGTAATTTAAAAGAGATCCAGTAAAGAAAGCTCAGCTTGATCTAATCTACCAAGAAACATTTAAAGTTAACAATTTACAACTTTGCACTTTCATTTGAATACTTGGGATATGTGTGAAGCAGTGGTACATTTAAATATGTTTTGTAAATAAACTGGATCATGAAATACAAATACTCATTTTTCACAAGACTGTTAGCACAATACACAGCTATCATCAATATATATATATATATATATATATATATATATATATATATATATATATATACATATATATAAAATCACTTGTATTACTGTGTGGACTGCGGTGGTGGTGCTGCGGTAGCGTTGTCGCCTCACAGTAAGACGTTGTCCTGTTTGATTCTCAGCTAAAGCATCTTCTGTGTGGAGACATGCATGAATGGGCATCAGAGCTGGCAACTCGGTACGTAAAAAATCTACTGCCAATTATTAGCGGACCGGAGTTCTGCTGTGGCGACCCCTAACCGGGAAAAGCCAAAAGATACAACAACTTGTATTACTGTGTGATTGGTTCACCAATATTCTGTGGGAAGTCCAGTTCTATGTACAGATACAGTACTGGGTTATTATTCATCAAGCTATACTAATTAAGACAAAAAAAATGCATGTTCTAAAAATGTTGACTTCCATTTACAATAAAATACCAATACTTTTAAGCAGGGACAAAAGCATTTGCACCACCCAAGATGAGCTGTGATCCCAGTCCATAACAATATATCCCCGAGCAGAAATCTTCACATCTTGGGTTGAATGATGTTTGCAATGTAAGATTTAGAATGTGAAGGTCCAGGGGAGGGGCTATTTTTTTCCCTAAAAGCACCCACTGTATTTTGTCAGGAAATGAAAGCTGGGACTTTAATAAGTGTCGCGTTTCATTACTCCTGCCCAGTGACTCTAAAATCAAAGGGCTGAGATTAACAAAAAAGATTTTTCTGGACTTCCAATTTCAGCAGAGCCATGTAGATAGTAGCACTTAAAGTCAAGAGTGTAAACATCAGTGGATGAAATGTTTGACAAGTTCATGTCAGACCTACAACAATAATTACCTCTCTCACCTGCTACATTGAGAAGCCTCCTGTCAGGGTTTCAGTTCTAGAATCTGCTGTGTTGGCCCACTCTGACCAGCTTGAGGAGCATGACATCATCATAAAGGAGCTCCAGTCAAGACCTGCTACTGCAGAAATCTGCATGGACTTATTGGAGCATTGCTCAGTTGATGAGAAAGATTGTAGAAAGAGCATTCATTTCACAGGAATTTTGGAGAAAACAGGGAAGCCAAACTGCTTTTTATGACAGCCAAGTTGGCAGAGTGGTCACATCTCCCCTTGTGGAAATCACAATCCAGCTTGCACAAAGAGTGCTTCTTCCATGGGTTTTGCACTCCAAAATGCTCAGACCAATCTTGTTTTGAATGTAGACATAAAAATGTAATTGTTACTGTATTTATTATGACTTATCAGATCCAGTTTGAGACCTTGAACCAAAAGAATACTACCACAAAAAATAGTGTGTGCTGAAGAGTTTGACATTTACTCTTCTTTAGTAACCCCTATGGTTCCAGGGATATGAACATTTGTTTGAAATGAGAGCACATAATGTGATCCTACCAAAAAGCTTAGGCACTGCCCATTGGAAGTTACAATGGAAACTTCCAGAGCTCCACTGGAGGGAATGCAGGATCTTTGCAGACAAGGGCTTTCTCGCAGAAACACATTTTAAATGGTCAACGTATAGAAATGTTATTAAATCTGTATAAGAAGTCCTGGAAGTTTCAGCTCATATATCCTGCATCATTGAGGGTTTCCTGGAAGTTTCAGCTCATATATCTTGCCTCATTGAGGGTTCTTTTACCAAATGGCCAAGTTATCTTTCAGTCCCCAGAGGAAACTGAACTGGAGTTAATTGCAATGGTGAAAGCAGAAAACTGTGAATACCATGCTAGGAAAACATTAACTACCCTATAACCAGCAACTACAGCTGCCAAACAGTTGCATACGTGTTCCAAATCCTTCCACTTTTTAAAAGTCTTCTGGCAAATCATCTGCAAGTACTTCATGCAAACCTGCTGGAAACAGCATCTGAAGAAAATATGTTGATTACCAGATCTCAGTTTGGGGAGTTTTTGGGGTTATATTCTACTGTATGTGTTTAACCGCTTCTTTCAGGTGCAAACTGTTATTGTATGAGGTTTTTTCTGTTTTAATGGACATCTTGCTTATATTTAATGGGACAGCAGAGATAACAAGTATCGTTTTCTTAGTAAGGACTTAAAACTATCACAGAAGCCAGGGATTGTTACCCATCATTTGTCTCCCCATTTTTATCAGCATCAACCAGCTTGATGAACCCTACCTGTTTTCTCTTTTTGGGCTTTTTCTCATGGTTAAATAGTTTTGTAGTTTATTTTTTTAACTACTGTGAGTTCTAGGTTCAGATGTTCTTAAATTTGTTGTGTGCATGTTACTTTTCCCATGTGAAATATTAATGCTCATTGGAAATGGGTGCAACCTGTATCCATAAAAGTTTTTTGTTTTGTCTACAAGTGTGTTTCTTTAGTTGTTATCTCCATATGGCTAGCCTAATACCCTTTTTTAAGTTAATGAGCTGCTTGTTGATCATAAATGTGCTCAGATATTTGCATTTTTTGTAAGTATAAACACTGTTTTTTTTGTTTGTTTGTTGTTTTTTTTTTTTGCTTTTCCAGGAGCTGCACCTGTCTGAGCTGTATTACCTGCCTCTTTTCTACGAGAAGCCTACAACACTAAGCTGTACTTACCCTTTGGTCAGGGTAGATGAAGAGGGGCAATTACCCTTATAAAAAAATAAGGAACAACTTTTAACTTCCGGAAGAATCAGCAGGTCCTCCTGAGGGAAGCTCTTTCTTGGTAAAAGGGTATTTTAACAGATCTTTGATATCTATTGCCAATGTGTATATTCCCCCTGGCACTTACTCAGGTGTAATAGCGTACATAATATGGAAATGAGCTTTGAAGCAGAAGCAGTAAGAAGAAGCTTGCATGATATTATCTCTGGCCTATTCAGTTATTGTTTTCACCAATAGGGACATTGTTAAATAATTTTCTTAAGATGTTTGCAATGGTGGATATTCATTACTCCGTCTAATTGCCAATTCATAGTTATACCTATTACTCTCCCTGATTCCATTCCTTCTCCAGCTGAGATACAATTTTGATTCATAGGCTCATAGGTTCATGGTTTTTTACTAGGCTAATGACCACAAGGGCCTTTTTAAGCCTAGCCATGCATCCCCAATCTCTGACAAGTTCTGGTACCCTTGCTAGGTGTGAGCAGGGGCTTGGGAGATGAAAGCAGGAGCCTGGGACATGAACCATTTACAGGCTGCCTGTATCCATTAGAGACATAGGTGCTGAGCCAGGGATGAATTTCTTGTTTTCCATCCAGTTGCCCAAGTTGCACTTTCATTGGGTTAGGGAGGGATACTGCTTCACATGGATGGGGAGAGCCTGTTCCATAGACATGGTAGTCTCTGAGATACATACCTGTCTCTCCATCAGGTCCTATTTATATCACAGGTAAGGTTTAAGTCTTTACAATGGGTAATTCTGGTGCTGTTTGTTTTGTGCATATGCAGGAAGTCCATCAGAGTGGGGTCTGACAATGCCCTCTATGCCAGGCATAGATCTCCTCACAACAGCCTGTAGGAGCTAGGACCTTGAGGTGGTCTGCATAGGACATTTTACTTGTGCCCTGTATTCTTTTAGTGAGCAACCTCTGTGGACATTCCATTTGTTAGATATGCCTGGTTAGGTACATACCAAAGGGGGCATTGTACTAAATGATAGGTCTGATGAATGCCAAATACAGTGGAACAATGACGTCCTTGGACCTAAATGCCATACCTTTGTTTATAAGTTGTCCAACATAGAATTATTTCCTCACTATTGTAAACATGTGAAGGTCAAAGGCTAGATTACTGTCTATGTGTGTCCCTAAGTCTTTGACTACTGGGTCAACTCTAAGGGGTGTGTTGCCAATATGATAGTTATCAGAGGTGGATGATTTCCTGAAGGACATTATTATGCATTTCTTGGTATTTAATTTTAGTCCATGACTCTGACACCAGTTGTTTGTCTGTGTCAGTGTGGGATTAAATGACAGTTCCTAATTTGCAATCATCTCCATATTTAGTCAGCTAGAGACCATTGGCATTGGCATTTACTGCAGAGAAGTAAATGCCAAAAAGGAGACGTCCAAGGACCAATCCTTGAGGGCCTCCACTTGTGACTAACCTCTTTGTAAAGGTGTAATCCTCAGTTCTAAATTCCTGGGCCCTGTCTGTGAGCCAGTTGGCTATCCACTGGGTGATATATGGGTTTGTACCTAATCTCTTGATTTTATCAACAATACCTGAGTGGGGTATTGTGTCAAATGCCTTTTCTAGGTCAAAGCAGGCAGGGTGAACCATTTTGCCCTCATCCATTGCTTTGGTGACCTTCTCAAAGAAGTCCACCAGGCTGAGTTAGCATGACCTGCCCTTGATGAAACCAAACTGGGTTGGATCCAGTGTCTGGAGGATTACTATATCATTATTGATCATTTCCATGATAATTCTTTCCATGGCTTTACATATAAGACTAGTGAGACTTATGGGTCTGTAATTTCCAGGGTCTGTAGATGGCCCGTCTTTGTGCAGAGGGATGTCTGTTGCTGTTCTCTATTCATAAGGCACAAAGAAAGTTTGGAAGCTACAGTTAAATACCAATTCCAGAGGGTTTGATAGGTCATATTTCATGCTATTTAAAAGACACCCCAGGGTATTGTCTAGGCCCATTGATGCAGTGTTCTTGGTCTTAGAGAAAGCATTAAGGACCTGTTCCCTAGTCATAGTCGGAGGAGTTATATTTGGTGGTATTTCCTGAGGGAAGGTTGAGGAGGAGAGAGGAGTAAAGGTGGAGCTGAATTTTTTGGCCAGTAGGTTTGCTATATCTTTTGGCTCAGTATAGGTGGCTCCATCTACAATGAGATCTGCACACAATTGTGTATTGCCTTTGAGGTTACAGACATAGCTAAAGATTGCCTTGTGGTTGTCCTAGGCCCGATAGGCCAAATTTACCTCAGATTTGTTTTTGGTAGACTTTATGTGTCCTCTGAGTTGTTTGTTTAGTTTGATGAGAGTGTTTTTTATCCTGATGGGTGCTGCGCCTCTTAATTTTTGCCATGATTTTCTTCTATCTATTATACAGCCTATTGATTTTGTGATTCCATCAGGATGGCTTCTTTTTGAGTTAGATTTGTACTTCTTCCTGGTGGGTACAGCTGGCTCTGTGCAGCTAATAACATGCTTGTATAGTGTTTCTGTGAACAATTCTGCATAGGCAGCAGTGTTCTCAGGGTTTACGGGGGCTTGCAGTTTTGCCAGGTTATCACTTAATAGCAGGAATTTAGCCTTAGAGTAGTTCTTGAATATTCCAGGGTTAGCTGGGGGTCCAGGTTTTATTCTTACTTCAAAGTAGACAATTTTTGGGTTTGGCCTTACCAGGAAAGACATTACACTAGGGGGTATTCAGCACTCTCCCATATAAGTGAGGACCAGATCCAGTATGGTTGCACCTCTGGTTGGTGTATTGACAATCTGGTCCAGGGCATTTGTGTTTACAAAATCCAGGAATCACTGTGCCTTTACACTTGTGTCGTACATTATTCCCAGTTAATATGGGGGTAATAAAAGTCACCCATGAATATGGTATTGAGTTGGATGGTGAGTGCTTCCAATAAGTTTTATGGGTTTCCTGTAGCATATAGGAGGATTTATAGCTTGCAAGGAAGAGGTATTAGATTTTGCCTATAGTGATTTGAACATGGAGTAGCTCAAGTGCATTGCTCTGTTTGACTAGCCTTGAGGTATATTTTTTATGTAAATTTAGACACCTCCACCTATAGTCCCTGTCTGTGTAGTAGCCAGTCTAAATGTGTGGAAGGGATTATAACCTTGCAATATCAGTGTGCTCTATGCACCTTTAAACCATGTCTCAGTGACCGCACAGGCGTCATCATTCTCTAGGGTGAAGAGATCTTCTAGGGAGTGGAGTTTTTTGTTTAGACTCCTAGCATTGAGCGGTAATACCTTTAGATTTTCTTGGTTTTGATTTGTTATGTCAGAAGTACTTTCAGTTTGGCATTGTCTAAAAAGGCACTATGGGGGGAGACAATGTTTTAGCTAATATTCAGAAGCCTAGAGGGGAGAGACACAGACCATCCTTAGCAAAGCAGTTTGGTCTGTCGACCATCTCCTTCCATGCTGACAAATATTGCACCCCCTGAGAATGACATCAGAAACTAATCCAATTATTAAAGTCAGTCATCGTTGGTTCGTATTGTGGCATCATCCTTGGAGAAGGTAAAATGCTGCTCAGTGCTAGGCTCATACCAGCCTGGGACACACATTCCAAGAGCTCCATGATGTCTCTCTTCATATAGTCTACAGAGGTATGTCTCAGGTCATTTATACCCATATGGACTATGACTGAGTCAAAATTATACTTGTGGTCCAATGAACTGGGTGTGTGCACAATGTGGCAGATCCTTGCAACTGACCGTGACTTGCTCCTTACTCTGCCTGGTGTGAGGGACATCAGTGTGTCTCATGATGGAGTCGCCAATGACCAGAATGATGGATTGTGTGGTGGCTTGCCTTATGGGCTTAGAAGTAGAGGCTCCATGAGATGTGGCTGATGTGTTGATGTGGGTGTTGTTTTAAAAGAGTGCATTCGGGGCTGCTGAGGGTATTTGTTATATGTACTTCATCTAGGAGGTCTTTGGGGTTTAGGAAAGTTGCATTTAGGTGCCTCAGCATATGTGGGTTTATATTTCTGCTTTGAATTGTGTGTGATGAGTGCAGTGTGTGCATTACTGACAACCTTATTGACATTAGAAGTAGTTTTATGTGAGAGCTTTGCCTCCAGTGACAATGTCTAAATTCATCTGTCACATACCATGTCAGTCTGTTTGAGAATTAACTGGTTGTCAGTAAATATGAGGCAATTTTTACATTGCCTCAGGTTGCCCATATCCAACAAGCTGGTAAGTGAGATAGTGGGAGAGTTCATATCCATGGCAACAGACCCTGTTTTATTGATTAGACAGTTGGAGTGAGAATATAAAGCAATATCAGGAGTATCCGGTTTCAACTCTGGGGACAGTACTTGTCACTGCAAACTAGTTCTCCTGTGTGTAACTAGGTATTGGTGAAATTTCAATCATGCTTTTACAGGAAAAAATGTCACTGAAGGTGACTGGGTCTATACAGTGCACTGCCAAACACTTGAGGGAAAAATAATAAATAGACCCTGAAAATTTAAGAATGAAGTATTTAGGCAGATATTCTGAACTTAGAAACAAATCAAGAAGTACTATAAACAAAAGAATTAGCTTGTCAAGAAGGATGAAAAGAGGGGAGTCACACGAATGGCTACAGCTTGGCTACTGCTAGTGTTGGTCTCACCACAGTTTTACTCTGCTGGGATACAATGCTCCTTTGCTTCTTCTGTCATCAGAAGCAAAACATTAACACCATTCCCAAGACAAGAAGCAGACCATAACCTGCTCGGTGATCCACAGTCTTGTCCCAGATGATGCAAGGGTCTGTAAAATTGTTGTAGCCTTTTCCTGGTAGATGTCTTGAATAGCTACCAGACCAATCAGGAACGTCAAGCACAGACACTCACTACCCAACCAGAAACAGTCAGGAATCAAAGCACTGTGCTTCTTCTCTCGCCAGGAGCAGAACATTAGCACAAATTCCAAGCTGTCATCTATGAAGCAGTTATTAGGCCTTCTGGTGATCAGCAGTCTCCATGGAATAATGTCTCTGTACTCCTTCTCTCACCAGGAGAAAAAAGAAGCACTAAACACAAGATGACTACTGAGAAGCAGAATGTGGGCTTTCCAATAATTTATGTATTATTCACAAGAGGCACAGCTGTGGTCTCTTTCCTATCTTTAATATGCAATTAAAAGCATAATACAAGTAAAACACACAGTACAGAAAACAAATCACAATATACAAAACAGAAGAAGGCAATACAGTAATACAAAATACAAGAAAGCAAAAGCAAAATAACCTTTAACTCACAGCAAGTTCTGATAGAGTCTGGGTGAGCTTTTCCAGTAAAGCTGCAAGGAGCATTCCCACCTAGGTCAGAGCTTAGAAAGTTTTTCAATAATTCTGTCAAACGACACACCTCTTAAGGTTTTGATTTGCCTAGAAGGTGAATGGAAGGTGGATCTGTATTTTTGTGGTAGTGATCACTTCTGAGTGGGTAGAACACTGTGGAATGGGAATACTGTAAGCTAACTTTGAAACAATGTGTTAAAAAGTTAACTACCATTTCTGCCCATATAACTAACAGGTATAGACAAAGATATTTATAGAGCTAATGGCTTGTCAGGAACAGGTAAGAGAGAGGGTATTCCAGTGAGCTACATTAAAATGCAACAGTTTAGAAACTCTATTGATACTCTCAACTGTGTAGATTGAACCAAATGAACCCTAAACACAGTTCTTTATAAATACCCCAGCTAACTTTAAATATCTGGCTTTGAAGTTGTGTCAGCACATTTCAGTGAGAATAGTCATGCAGATTAAGGATCCAGAGTCTTTTTCCATGTTGACTAATCCATCAACAAATATGGAAATTGTTTTTTTGTCTGTACTCTGAACATGACAATGCCTTGGCTACCAAAGAGTATCTTAAAAACTCTCTCTCTAAGACTCAAGTCTCCAAGTTAACCCAGTTGCAGGCTAGTATGTTCAAAGCTCTTATTCAAGTAGATAAAATATCGATTGTTTTTGGTAAGAAAAATAAGAGGGAAGACACTGGTTAATGACAATTATCGCCCTCTAGAAATTTACATTTGGGAAGAGCATCTTTTTCTTGAGAATTTCATGAACACAGCAAACCATGTATTGAAATCCATACAGGTGCAACTGACCTGGAAGTAGGCTTTGATTGTAAGAATTACTAAGAAGAACAAAAGAGCTAGATTTGGTTACATGATATCAGCCAGTTTCCATTTTATATAGTGACTACAAGCTGTTCAGTGCCATTTTAGCTAATTGCTTATCTAGATTTCTCCCATCACTGATACACCCTGAACAAACTGGGTTTGTACAAGGATGTCACCTCAGACAATCTAATAAAAACCTTCTTAATATAGGAAATTGCCCATCTTATGTCTTTTTCCCATCTTAGGCCTTCCAGTAATCAGCAGTCTCCATGGAATACTGTCTCTGTGCTCCTTCTCTCACCAGGAGAAAAAAGAAGCACTAATCCTAAGATGACTACTAAGAAGCAGAATGTGGGCTCTCCAATAATTTATGTGTTATTCACAAGAGGCACAGCTGTGGTCTCTTTCCTAATTTTAATATGCAATTAAAAGCAGAATACAAGTAAAACACAGTGTACAGAAAACAAATCACAATATACAAATTAGAAGAAGGCAATAAAGTAATACAAAATACAAGAAAGTAAAAGCAAAATAACCTTTCCATCACAGCAAGTTCTGACAGAGTCTGGGTAAGCACTGAACAACTTGTAGTCACTGTTGGCACCAGTTGGCATAATGGTCAAGGTCTTCACGTCCCATTCACAAGGTACAAGGTTCGATCCTGACCTCTGACCAATGCCTGTTTGGAGTTTGCACATTCTCCCTGTGTCACCATGGCTTTCTCCCATGTCCACAAAACATACTGAGTGTTTCCATCTCAAACTCACCAATGAATGGAGCTGTGGGCAGCAGCACAGACTCTACATGGTGCCCTATAGGGGGAAAAGTTGTACAGACTAACCACTTTGGGCTTCTACTGTGGTCTGCAGTATTCTTAAGATAGGAGTACACGGATCACAAACTGTGCACAGTTTCAGGGCTAGCCACTCGACAGTGTAAAGTATGGCTCTAGGTGATTGACTAATGTCACCAAAATGGTGATAAGTGAGTTGAGGACCCGGCCTACTCTGACCTATGCCAGGGACCCTTGCTAATGGTTGGAGGGGGTATATGTGCCACTGTGTGCCCACCATAAAGCCCAGCAGCTCTGGGTCAATAAGCTACTGGTTGGCCAGTGTCTAGATGCCCAGCCTGGCTTACCTGGGATAGCTCTGTTGAGCAAAAGCTGGACATAAAACCAACCAACCTGCCAAACATGAACTGAGAATTGCTACGCTTAATGTAAGTTCACTGACAGGATGCAACTTAGAAGTGGGTGACATGAGGCTGGACATCCTACATATCCAAGAGACAAGATGGAAGAGCAGTACAGCAAAGCCACTTGGCTTGGGATCCAGACTCTACAACTCAGGAGGGGGACAGGCTAGAAATGGTGTAGGAATTGTGGTGTGAGAGAAGCTTCAGAAGGCAGTGAGGGATATCATCAGAATTAATGACAGACTCATGGCAATCAGACTCCAGTGTAATGATCTGGCAGTATTCATAATCTCAGCCTATGCCCCACAGCAGGGGAGTGCATTCAGTCAACAGTTCCAGGACCTACTAGATAAAGCAGGACAATGTGAATTGGTGTTGATAATGGGTGACTTGAATGCACATACTGGAACAGACAGAAAAGGATATTGAGGACTGCCTGGGTCCACATGAGTGGGACAATAGGAATAAAGAAGGAGAAGCCATTCTAGACTTCTGTCTGGCAAATGGCTTGATAGCAACCAGCATATGGTTCAGAAAGAAAGACAGTCACAAGATGACATACAAGAGTAGCCAACATGTAACTCAAGTAGACGTCTCCTAGTAATGAAAAGGCACTGGGGTAGAATCCATGATTGCAAAGTCATCCCCAGTGAAACAGTGGGTGCTCAGCATAAACCACTAGTTGCAACAATCAGCTGAAAGCAGTGGTCAGAGAAGGCTCTAAGGTCAATGGAGACCAGGCTGAAAACCTGGAAGTTGACCGGAGAGAAAGTACAAAAGTTCAAGGAATTACTCAGGCCACTAGCACCCAAGAAGAGGAGGAAATAGGTGGAGTTGAACAAGAATGGCAGCACCTAAAAACAGCATGTGTGAGGACTACAGAAAAGATATGTTGCAAAGCCAGGTATGGAAATAAGGTACATAAGGAAAGCTGGTGGTGGCAGAAGTCCAGGAAGTCATCAAAAGAAAGAAGGAGTGCAGAAAGAAGTGGGAGATAGAAAAGACTGACCAGGCTAGGAAGGACTACTGGTTGGCTAACAAAGAAGCTAAGAAAGAAGTTGCAATAGCAAAGAACAGGACATCGGAGGCACTGTACCAACTTCTGGAAAGTGACTCAGTAAGGGGCACAAAGAAACTATATCAGGTTGCAAGGCAAAGACAGAAATATAAAGAAGATAGTCAAACACCCTTCATAAATAATACCAGTAACAACCTGCTCACCAGTCCACAGGACATCAAAGGCAGATGGAAGGAATACTTCCAGCAGCTTCTGAATGAAAAAAAACTCACAGAAGTTGTACTGCCCCAGAAACAGCTTACAATGAGAGGAAAAGAAGAGGAGCCCACCCTAGAAGAAGTAAGAACACTAAGGAAAATGAAGTCAGGGAAAGCAGCAGGCTCAGATGAGGTCACGGCAGATATGATAAAGATGCTGGGTGAGATAGGGGAGAAATGGCTCCTGAGGGTACTAATAGCAGTGTGGAGAGGAAGGTGTAACCCAGATGACTGGAGAATAAGCATTCTCATGCCATTGTACAAGAACAAATGGGACATCCACAACTGTGGGCAGTACAGAGGCATCAAACTCCTATCACATTGCATGAAAGTTCGGGAGAGGGTGATTGATAAATGGATATGCAGAGTAGTAGAATGTAAGATGGGAGATGAGCAGTTCAGATTCAGATCAGGATGCAGCACAACTGACCCAATGTTTGCAGTGAGATAGATACTTGAGAAGAAGCTAGAGATGAGGAGAGAGTCCAACTGGGCATTCCTAGACTTAGAGAAAGCATATGACAAGGTCGCAAGAAAGCTGATCTGGGCAGTACTGCAGTGGTTTGTAGTCCCAGGAACATTGGTAGAATTAGTGCAGACTATGTACAAGGACCCAATCACTCAAGTATGAACAGTGTTCTTCCTTACACAGGGGTTCCCAGTGGGAGTGGGTGTACACCAGGGTTCAGCTCTGAGCCCACTGCTGTTCATACTGGTGATGGACAACATTAGCAAACAGTTTGGAGGGGACAGATCAACAAAGTTGCTGTATGCAGATGATCTGGCATTACAGGTAGACTCTGAACTAGAATTTCAGCAAAGGATAGGAAAATGGAATGCAAAACTGAAGGCACATGAGATGAAACTAAGCACAGATAAGATGGTGGCAATGGCAGCAAACTGGGGAAATCAGAAGAAGCTGAGAATAGCGACAGAAGGGAAAATAGTGGAACAGGTTAGCAGCTTCAAGTATCTGGGAGGAGTGGCTGAGAAGGAAAGTCAGAACGAAGAGGTCAAAGCTAGAATCAGTGGGGCTGCAGCCAACTGGCATAGAGTATCAGGTGTAGTCTATGACAGAAGAATGCCAAAGAAGCTGAAAAGTAAGGTATAAAAGACAGTGGTGTGACCAGTAGTCCTGTATGGCACAGAAACCTGGGCAGTAAAAGCAGAACAGTTGAAGAAGCTAGAGATGATGGAAATGAAGTGCATGAGAAGGGTGGTAGGATGCACATTCTGGGACAGATGAAGAAATAAGGACATAAGAGCAGAAGCCAAAGTAGCTCCAGTTGCAGAAAAGATCAAAAGGGAACAGATTATGGTGGTTTGGACACGTGCAGAAAAGCAGAAGACAATCTGGTGAGGAAGATTTGCGACATACAGGAAGAAGGTAAGAGGAAGCAAAGGCATTCAGCAAAGAGGTGGATGGATTGTGTGAAAGAAGATCTGCGATAGTCAGGCATGAGTGTTGAAGAAGGCAGGAATGTGGCATTGAATTGAGAGAGGTGGCGACAGTTAACATGATACCCTGACCCCATGAAGAAAATGGGAAAAAGAGGGCTGATGATGATATTGTCTTTTTCCATTGCTTCTGGACAGTCTTGAGGTCAACAAAAGATTTTGTTCAGTTAAGTTAGAGGTTCCTTTTTGAGTTATATGTGCAGGTGACCATATTGTATTATTTTGCATTAAGAGAATGTTATCTCCTGGTGACGTCACCTTCTGGAAGGAAATTCTGTTAAATAAACTATGGGGCGGGGGGGGGGTCCCAGAAATGTATGATAATCATGGGAAAGGAAAATTTCCACAGGTTACTCTACAGTCTAACATTCACATCTCTATCACTTTGTCCTTCACAGGGAGGGCTTTTGATATGATTATGTGTTTGAACCAGGTAAAAAAAATTCTTCGCATAACACATAGGAAACTTATGTATTTGGACTATGGGTATGAGACATAACTTGAATAAGTATGATAGCCTATTATACTAGGAACAATTGTAAACTGGAAATAGACTAATTTCCTGGCATGTCTTTAGTAACTTGCACTCTATAAATGAATGAGAGTCACACCCATTTGACAAATCAATAAACAATGCACTTTTAAAATGGACAGCTCAATATGACCACCTTGGGTTAATTGGCTAATACAGGTCAGAGGCCAGGAAATATCAATTACAACTATATAAGTGTTCTCTATAAGGTTTTGCTTTCTCCCAGAGAAATGTTGACAAACAAATATAAGCTGGCATGGGGATGTGAGCTGCATCTAACACCTGACATTTAACTTGGTCAGTCCTCATTAAAGCACCTATGTGCACAACACATCCAAAGAAATGATTATTTTTTTTTTTTAGCTGGCAACTTCTAAGTATTTTATACCACTTCCTGGCTAGCAGGAATGTTCCATGGGGTGTCCCATAACAGCTAATGGTGTGGCACAGGAGTGTTAGGGGATTGGGGGCACATTTTCTGAAAATGTTCCAAGCTCACTAACTTTAAGCAACAACTGCAATGCACTTGTGATAAGTTGTGATAAATTGTGGGCTTTACAGATTGAAATTTCCCATGACCATTTTACCGGGTCTGTCCACTACACTGTCTCGCTCAAGGGTTTCTAAAGATTTATTTACCTTATTATGCTGTGTGCTAGGAAATGCATTACCTGCAGACAGAAGCAGCTAATTCCACCTGCTGCATGGGAACTAATTTTTCCATGAATGCAGTGATGGGCTGCAACAGAAGGTGTGGCAGCAAAATCTCACTGTATGGTGAAGTGGAAATTGGGAAAAGGATATCTTTCTTCTACTCAGCACAATTTTAATACATTCTGAACCCTTTCCTTTGTGGGACTTGGAATGTTTTTAATACTCAGATAACCTGCATATTAGCTGGGAGTTTGTACTATTGCATTTTTGGTATCATAAAGTATTTTGTATTTATGCATTTGTCTCTTGCACATGCTTGTGTTGCTGATTTGTTGTTCTTTGTCATAATGTGGTATACCTTTAAAAAACACATTGCTTATTTGCATGCTTAACAGCTACTGAGTAAGACTTATATAATGCATGCCATCTTCATAATGTACAACTGATCTCCTTATTAATTTCTAAATATAGAAACCTAATTGGCAGACTGACATACAAAATTAGCAGTGGTCAACATATAGAATAAGCAAACAAAAGACCATTGGGGTACCAGCCTTATTCCAGCATAACACATGAACACACTAAGAATATCTCATTTCTTTAGTATTAAGGTATATCAGTCTGCTGTTCAATAAATTTCTTAAGAAAATTCATGTATTAATAATTTCATCTGGACTTAGAGTACCACAGATCTTTGTCCATTGTCCCTTAAAGATGAGCAGCTTCTGGAGATCATGCATGAGCTGAACGCAAATGGATGTTTCTCTCCTCACTTATGGGACCCTGTCCTTCACTTAATTTGTCACATTGAAACTAACAGCTTGAATTTTATTGCTTGAGCTACTGGAAATACAACTACATGATACAGGCTCAGCAGTAAGTACTAGGCTAACTGCCCTTGCAGGCCATTTAAGCCTATCCAATTTCTCTTTTTATGCTATCTAATCATATATCCTATCTAATCCTATATGGCTAGAGATTGGCCTTACCTTTCCCATGGCTGATAATTATATATTACCCCTAATACAAAAGTGGGATGATACCATAGATAACTTGAAGGCACTCATGCATGGGATAAAGCATTTAGGAGCTGCTCTGTCCATTAGTAGCACGGGGGCAGTCCTGGGGTAAATTTTGTTTCCCATCCATAGATCCAAGTTGCACTTGAATATGGACAGAGATGACATTTGTTTTACATGGTGGGGAGTCTCTGTTTTATGTGGATGAGGAATCTGTTCCAGAGCAGTGGTACCCTCTGCAAGATATACTTGTCCCTCTAAACCATTCTGTTGATGGTGCAAAAGAGGTTTAGATCCCTAGACAGAGTATTTCTGATATCTGACTTGCTGATGTGCAGTAAATCCATCATAATTCAGTGAGATGATACCTTGTATGCCAGACACAGGTCATCTCTTAGCAGTCTGTAGGATACCAAGTATAGTGACAAAACTTTGAGTCAGTCCATTTAGGCCATGTATCCTTTTAGTAAAGTATCTCTGTGAGCATTCCAGTTGTTACATGTATCTGTACATATACATACCAAAGGAGGTATTATACTCCATGACTGGACTAATGAGGGCTTAATAAAAGAGGACAATTACATCCCTAGATCTAGATACAATTCCTTAATTTATAAACTGTGTAATATGAAGGTCTTTCTTACATCAATGGACACATGTTGGTCAAAAGTTAAGTCACTGACCACATAAGCTTCCATATCCCGAACAGCTGGGTCATCTCTCAAGGACATTTTGTCAATATGGTAATTCCCTGGGTAGATGACTTCCCAAAGAACATAATAATGCATTTTGGCATCAGTTATTTATTTGGGACAAACTTTCCTGCAGGACTGCTAAATCATTTGGAGATTCAATGACTGGTCTTAGCTTGCAGTCATCTGCAAACTTAGTCAGGCAGAGCACTTTGGTATTGACTTTTACTTCAGAAAACTAGATGCCAAACAGGAGAGGCCTCTGCACAGAACACTGGGAGTCTCCACTGGTGACTGGTCTCTTTATGGAGGTAATTCCACCTGTTTTTATTTCCTACATCCTATCTGGGAGCCAGATGGCATTCCATCAGGTGACAAAAAGGCTTATTCTCAGTTTATGCCTGAGTGGGGAATTGTGTTAAAAGCTTTGGCTAGGTTAAGGTATGTAGGGTATATTGTTTTGCCTTCACTCATTGCTTTGTTGATCTTTTCAATAAAGTCCAACAGGTTGAGTAACCTGTCCTTGACATATCCAAAATGAGATGGGTCCATTGTTTGAAGGTTCTCTATGCCTTGATTGAATAGTTCCATGATAAGTGTTTCCATGGCATTGCATATGAGCTTGTCAAAATTATGGGCCTGTAACTGCCTGGGTCTGTGGAAGATGCTCCCTTATGCAGGGAAATAACTGTAGCTGTTCTCCATTTGCTTGGTGCAAAACCTGTATGGAGGCTGAGACCAAACAGTGTTGTTACCAATGTGGCTAAATTGTGCTATTTAAGATGCATCCAGAGATATTGTCAGGACCAATTAATGCAGTATGTTTAGCTTTTGATAACATTTTTAGGATTTGGTCTTATGTGATAGCTGGAGGCAAGCAAGTTTCAGGTATATCTTGAGGGTTAGATGGAGGGGAGATAGGAGTAAAGTAGGTTCACTATATCTTCAGCCTCAATTTAGGTAAGGAACATAACTAAAAAAAAGCATTGTGATAGTCTTTGATTTGGATAGCTATTTAGCCTCAAACTTGACTTTGGTGGATTTTATTAAGCTCCTGAGTTGTTTGTATGTTTATTTCAGTGACAAGGGATCTACCATTCTGGGAATTACTCTTCTTACTTTGGGTCAAAATTATTTTCCTTTTTTTTATAAAGCTTGTTGATATGATGATTCTACCATATGAGTTTGTTTTTGGGGTTTGCCCTGCACTTGTTCCTATGGGATACAGCTACATCTATGCAGCTGTTTACATATGTGTGGTGATGTATGTTTACACGTATTCAGTAGAGTTAACTGGGTCTGGTGGTGGTCTAAAGTTTTCCAATGTATCACTTAGGAGTTGGTAGTTTGTCTTAAAGAAATTTCTAAAGGTACCTAATGGAAGGGATCTTTGATTTCAGTTTTATTTAGAAGACTGCTTTACGGTCAGACCTAACAAGTAATGAAAATTCACAAGGGATGGTGCAAAATGCTCCCATGTTAGTAAGGACAAGATCCAAGATGGTATTCCTGGGCAGTTGTGTTGACGTAGTCCAGGAATCTCTGTGCTTGTGCATTAGCTGTGGTGTAGGTTTCCAAGTCTGTAGTCGGGTAGTTTAGATCACCTAGGAAAATGGTACTGTGTTTAATAATGAGTGATTCTAGTTCCTGTAGATAGGTGTTATGGTTTTTGTGTGTCATAGAAGGAGTTCTATAGCTAGCTAACATATGGTGCAGGACCTTTCTTATGGTTATTTGGACAAGAATAAGCACTAGTGACTCATGATGTGAGTCTCTTCTGGATGAAGACTGAAACACCTCCACCTTTTTTCCCCTCCTGTGCAGTACCTGGTCTAAACATGAGGAAAGTGTTACTGCCCTTCACAGCTGGAGTGCTCTCTTCTATTTTAAACCATGTGTCAGTCACTACACAGATGTCAATGTCCTCCAGGGTGAGAAGGGCTTGTACAGACTGAAGATTCTTGTTTAGGCTCCAAGCATACATTAGTAATATCTTCATATTTCACTTTGCTTGCTTCATTATGTTGGAGGGTTTATGAGGCTGGCATTGCCTAAAAAAGGCGCTATGGGAGTAGACAATGTCTTAAACAATATCTGAAACCTAGGTGTACAGATGCAGGCCATCACCAAGTGAAGCAGAGTGGTCTGTGAGTCATATCCTCTCAGGCTGACAAATATCGGACTCCCTTTGAATGACACCAAAAACTAAGCCAATTATTGAAGTCAATTATTTTTTGCTAAGCTTATACTTGCCTTGGACACATAGTCTGAGAGCTTCAATATGTCTCTCTTCATATACTCCAGGAGGTACACCTTAAGTCATTGACATCGGCATGAACTATGACAGATTCATACTGGTACTTGTTGTTCAAGGACTTGCGTGTATGCATGATCTGATGGAACCTCACACCAGACAAGCAACTGAACATCACTCTTTTTTGCTTAGCCTGGTAAGAGTCACTTCTGTATGTTTTATAATGGCGTCAGCTATAACAAGAATGCTTGGTTGGGTCAATGCCTGCCTTACATGCTCAGCATATGTGACTCTTGAGACTTCTTGTGCTATGTGAAGAGGTAGGCTTAACTCGTGGAATGTGCTTTGTGCCTGTGTTGTGTTTTAGAGGTCTTTGAGATTTAGGTAAGTTTATCTTTAGAACCTCAGCATATTATGTGCATTGTGATGACCTGGGATAGGTGCAGTGCACTGATGATTTTGGCATCTGAGTTTATTGTGTGAGATTTTTCCTCCATGGGTATTATGTACATCTCTCTCACACACTGTGTTATGCGGTTTGAGTAATAGATAATCATCAGATAGCATGAGGCAATTCTTACACTGTCTCAAGATAACCATCTCAATCAGGCTGGCTACAGAAGTTGTGGGGAAATGCTAGTCCATGATACTGACAGGAATGACTCTGAGGACAGGGGTAACTATAACTGCTTGGAGTTCGGTTTGCTTAGGATAATGTTTGGGTGGACTAGAAACCTTCTCCTGCCACCAACAAGAACCAGTAAACTATCAGTATCCTCAGTATTAACCAGTTTTATCAAATGTCTTTTAACCTGGTGAGTAGTTTAAGGGGAGAGACTTTGCAAAATGATACTTACATGCTTATTGCCAACAGTCAATAAATGGGGAGAGGGAAGGAATTATGTTGTCAAATTATCACAAGGGGCAGGCAACAGCAGTAACACTGCATTTAGTAACACAACTAAAACAAATTGGATGGAAGAGAAAAACATTTAGAACCTTAGCTCTAAGATGTCTGGCCTGGAACTGCCTTAAAGCAAAGCCTAGTTCTGAACTAGCCTGACATGCACTCAGTACATAAGAATGAAACTAGGGTTTTATATCAACAGCTGGACCACTTAAACAGCAAAATGCAGTACAATTACGTATGGAATTATTAATATAGACTTAAAAAAAACTTAGCTAAACCAGATACGGACCACTAAAATGAATTTAAAATCAGATCAAGAAATGAAAACAGTTATCTTTCTTTCCTTCTTTCTCTGTGTAATGGAACTATTACAATGTCAACATTCTACATGTTTTCATGAAAGCTGACCTTAACTTAGTCTCCTAGTAACTTTCTGGTTTTCTTTTGTGGAGCTGCTTTAAATGGGCAAAAATTACCAGGACATTTCCAAAATATGCTTTGTTGCAGTAAACGTATGGAAGGCCATTTCTCTTTCCCATGAGATACTTCAAAAGAGAACAAACAGGCTGCTATGATGGACTACAAAACAGAAGTAAAGGAGGTCATAGCAGAGATATCTAAAGTAAACTAGTTGTTAATAGGGCCTATCCAGGATTTTGTGGGTGTAAAGCCTGCTCTGGACAAGCATATATTAAAGGTGGAGACACAAACAGCTTTGCAAGAAGCAAATAAAACAGATAATGGGTAAGATATAGAATGGAAGGCAAAGAGCAGGAAGAATAATCTGAACTGGCAGGACTATCAAAGCTTACTAAGCTGAAAAGCATGCAGTTTATAGGCAAACTATTAACCTTTCTGTCTTTCAAGTCACCCTTTGGACCTCAATACATGCTACTATCAGCAGTTGCATCTCTAATGCTGATGAATGGCATAGGTGGAAGATCCTTATAATCAAGCTGCTTATCTTGTTACAAATGTGAAGGCTTTTTTTTCATTATTTTATCAAGGGTAAAAATGTTGATTCCAGAGGTACGTATTTAATGAAAGGTCAGCAGAAAAATTTGCATCAGACTTTTTTAGCTTCAGATTCAGACTTCAGTACCTGTTACTCCTTCATGCATTACTTCAAGAGAGGTAAGAGACATGTCACAATTAAGTCCCCTCAAATATAAAGTTCTTCATTAGCACTCTTCAAGAAAAATCTTGATGAGTGGATGGGAAATAGGAAATACACCCCAGGGATCACTTCTGTGTCTCTGCTGGACAGTGGCACAGGAAAATAACTTTCTTGGGTGGCGTAAGCTATGGATCCTTGCTGGCTAGGCTTATGTAGGCCCTTGGGCCAATAGCCTAGTGCTTACCTATGAACCTATGAACCTATGAACATTCTCCAAACATTTCAATAAGCAATGGATTTACTGTATTGATAAATGTTGCTTGAAGCTGTATTTTGATTTTCCTGACTAGTTAGGTAAACTGTCGGATGTTAAGTACTATCAGGATCTTGGATTTGGACCAGTTACATATGCAATATGATGGGCTGTAATGAATTTAACTCTCTGGCCCCTTTAACCGTGTAGTTGCTGTGCTCTGGCCAGGCCTTATCAAGACTACGTTCTCATTTTGATGATTACTGGATTTATAAGGGGGAGACTTTAGACATTTTTATGTGAATACTGCTTCATGGCCAAGTGTTATAGCATACCTCTCAACTGTCCAGATTTTCACAGAATACCTAGATTTTTGTTTCATATTTTTGGCCTTTTCCTCATACAAATTATGGTTTTCTGTCAAGTCATTGGCATGTCATTGAGGATTGAGGTCAGAAAATAATGACAGACATTTGAGTTTCATAGGTTCATAGGTGTTTACTAGGCTAATGACCACAAGGGCCTTTTTAAGGCTAGCCATGTATCCCAAATCTCTGACAAGTTCTGATACCCTTGATAAGTGTAAGTATGTGCCTAGGAGATGAACCACTTACAGGTTTCCTCTATCCATTAGAGACATAAGTGTCAAACAAGGGATGAATTTCTGGTTTCCCATCCAGTTGTCCAAGTTGCATTTGAATTAGGTTAGGGAGGAACTCTGCTTCACATGGATGTTCCATAGACAGGGTAGTCTCTGGGATACATACCTATCTCTCCAGCAGGTCCTATTTACATCACAGGCAAGGTTTAAGTCTTTGGAATGGGTAATTATGGTGCTGTTTATTTTGTGGATATGCAGGAGGTCCATCAGAGTGGGGTCTGACAATGCCCTGTATGCCAGACTTCATACTCTTCAAAAACTCCATGCTAATGCCAGACCTGTAATTCTATCAATGTTCTAAGTTTGTAAGAGCAATATTTAAAAATTATCCATATTTTGGGCTTTTGTCCCCCATTATTTATGTCTTTGTCCAGATTTCTTGCTCTGAGAGGTTCCAATGTATGTGCTACGAGCATCTCTTAAATGTATCATGGCCTACTGGGTGATGTGGGCTAGCTTCAACTTGAAAGGCTCTTACTAAACTCTTAGTTGTCACTATCAACTGTTCACTCAAATTTGACTTACATATAGCCCACACCATCAAAAAAGTTCATAAAAAACTTGGTAGCCTTTATCAACACAAACAATACCTAACAAATAATACTAAAGCTACCCTTGCAACTACCCATCTAATCTCCTCTGTACTGTATGCCTCACCCATTTTCACCAACCTAAAAAAGGGTGACCTCATAAAATTGGAAAGCTGCTACAATAAAATAGCCAAATTTGCTGCAGACCTCAATTACAGAGAACACCATTGCTTAGCAATCAAGCACTTAAGCTGGTTCGAGCTACCTAACTTACTTACCTATAACCAACTTCTCACTCTTCACACTCTTACCCACCAACCAAAAAAAATCCCACTCGCCCTTTATGCTCAAGTAACAAATCTCTGTTAACAGTTACCAAAATAAACAACACTGACGGCCAGTCACTCTTTTCATCAGGTACAGCTAAGCTATGGAACATCCTACCCCTCCCTAACATACTATCAATTACTGACAAACATCACTTTAAAAAAGAACTTATAGCATTCTTGCTTAACTCTAGACTCTGGAAATGTCCTATCCCCCTTAGTATTTCCTTTTTCACTATAATTCTACTGCTTCTTAGGGTGATACTCAACTAACTCCTGCTGTAAATGCCTTACCATATAATTGCTGCACAATGGAGATATAATGCAGAAAGGTTTGTACTCTCACAGTTGCTATGCTTTACTGTTGATGCACTATGTGATTGCTGTCTTGGAAACTTGTTTCCTCATTGTGTATAACTGATATGCTGTAATTTTGATTTACTATGTGACTGTTGCCTCTGGCAATCTCTGTTGTCTAATGTGGAGCTTTTCTCTCTGGGCCTCCCCTGAAAAAGGACCTGTGTCCAGTCGAACTTTCACAGTAAACAAATGTTAAATAAATAAGAAGTTGATCAGGATCAACTGCAGTAATGGTTAAGGAGAAGTGAATTCAAACCAAAAGATGAAAGGTTAATATTTGCAGCCCAAGATAGTGGGCTACATATACGTTGGTTTACAAAGTCCACTGAATATGTGGGAGAAGCAGTCAGATATAGGTTTCTCTAAAACAGAATTGGAAACAGTCTCACATCTTGTTGCTGGTTATGCAACACTAATTGAAGAAGGATAATAATGTGGTAAGACTGTTGCACTGGGAATTGTGCAAACATTATGGTATTGAAGTGGCTGAAAAACACTGGAAACACAGGATCATAGGATCATAGGATCATAGGAGATTACTAAGCTAATGGCTCTGGAGCCCTTACAAGCCTAGCCAAGAGTTTATCCCCAAAAAAGAAACCTCAATCAGTACCTGTCAATGAGGGACACAGGTGGAACCCCTGGGACAAATTTGTGGTTGCCCATCCACTCATCAAGTTTGCGCTTGAAGTGGGTCAGAGATGTACTTTGTTTGACGTGTATGGGGAGTTTATTCCAGAGATGGGACAGCCTCTGGGAGACAAACCTGTCTCTCCAGCAGGTTTTGTTAATGTCACAGACATTAGATTTTAGATTTAAGCCTTTTGATCAGATACTATGCAAGGAGTTAGACTTATGGATATGGAGCATCTGTAGTAGAGCAGGGTCTGAGATTGCCTTGCAGGTGAGACACAGACCACCTCTGAGCAATCTGTATGTTACAGAGTAGAGTGATAGTGATTTAAGCCTGTCCACATAGGACAGGTGTTGGAAGCCATGGATTCTCTTTGTGAGGTATTGCTGTGGCCTTTCCAGTTGGTGCAGGTGTTTGGAGAGGTACATTCCAAATGGGGTGTTGTACTCAATTACTGGCCTAATGAGGGAGGAGTACAGAGAGGTAATAACCTCCTTTTTTCTGGATGCAATCCCTTTACATATGAGATAAACCAAGTAAAAGGCTTTATGAGCCACAAAGCATCATAGAAATTGATGGTCTACATCACATGGGATCACCCATTACCAACAGTTCAAGGGATAGATGTGAGAAAACCAGAGCTACCATCTGAGCTACTGCACAATGGTACCTCCTATACCAAGCCAACATATATTGCCAATATACTGGCTGACAGATTCAGTGCCAAATTTACTCCTCCCCCCCAAAGAACCAATCACAATACCAGTAGATTGCCAGGCACCCAGTATTACTGCTACACAGGTTAAAACAGCACTGTCCAAGGCCAAGAATACAGCTTCCATGGGACCTGACAATATCTCTGTCTGTGTTCTACATGAACTACAGAGTGAACTGGCACCTCACCTTTGTGCCCTGTTCAATCACAGCCTCATCTCAGGCTTTGTCCCTACCAAATTGTGCACTGCTACAGTCATCCCTCTCCACAAAGGAGGAATGACTACAGACCCTGGGAACTATCACCCCATTAGCCTGACAAGTCTGGTATGCAAAGCTATGGAATGCATCATCATGGACCTAATAAACAAGGATATAGGGAGTCACCAAACTCTGGATCCTACACAGTTTGGTTTTGTGAAGGGTAGATTATGACTTCTCAACTTGGTCGACTTCTTTGAGTCAGTCACCAGAGCTTTGGATGAAGGCAAGGTGGTTCATATAGCCTACCTTGATCTGGCTGAGGCCTTTGGTACCATTCCCCTCTCAGGAATCATAGAAAAACTTACTAAGCTAGGCATCAACCCTTATATCATTAGATGGGTCGCAAACTGGCTCACAGATAGAACCCACAGTGTGAAAGTAGTTGACTCCAAGTCAGACTGCAGACCAGTCACAAGTGGAGTCCCACAGGGTTCGGTCCTGGGTCATCTCCTGTTTAGTATCTACTTCTCTGAAGTCCAGGCCAGCACGAAGGGACTCCGGCTGACAAAGTTCGCAGATGATTGCAAGTTGGGAGCTATTATTAACTCCCCAGGTGATGTTGCCATCCTACAGAAAGGCCTCACTGAGACCAATGACTGGTGTCAGAACCATGACCTTAAGCTTAATGCCAAAAAATGTGTCGTCATCCCCCTTGGGAAAACCTAGTTCCCTTGAATTACCACATTGATGATAGTCCACTGAACACAGAAGGCATTATAAGAGATCTGGGAACACAGGTTGACAGCAACCACTCTTTTGACTACCACATTACCACTGTGGTCAGAAAGTCCTTCTATGTGGCACATCTCATTACTAAGGGTTTTGCATTCAGGAAGAAAGAGGTCATTGTCTCCCTCTGCTCTTCCCTCATTAGGCCAATCATTGAGTACAGTGCCCCATTTGGCATGCACCTCACTAGACACCTGCAACACCTGGAGAGGCCACAAAAGTACCTCTACCTCACAAAGAAGATCCTAGGCCTTAAACACTTGCCCTATATGGACAGACTCAAAAAACTCCAACTATTCTCTGTCTCATATCGCCTACTTAAAGGCGATCTCTCCTTGACTAGCAAAGCCATGTTTGATCCAGCTGTGTTAGAAATGCTACATCTAAATAAATTCTAATCCCTCCGCACCACATACTCCAGAGACATCAACCTCATTACCACAATCAACAGAACATGCTGGAAGGACAAGTTCATAACCCAGAGACTGTCAATGCTCTGGAATAGACTTCCCATACATGTCAAGCAGAGCACCTCATTGGCCCTCTTGAAGAGAAATCTTGACGAGTGGATGGGAAATAGAAAATTCACCCCAGGGATCACTCCAGTGGCTCTACTCGACAGAGGCACTGGGAAATAAGGTCGGGTGGCATGATTCCAGGGTCATGCTATGGGCTAGGCTTGTAAAGGCTCCAAGGCCATTAGCCTATTACACACCTATGAACCTATATAGTGGTCCATGAAAATAAGACAAAAGTAGCACTGATCATTGAAATCGCTAGACCCAATGACTATAGTGTCTTAAGTACAGAGAGACACAAATTCATAAAATATCAGGATTTGTAGGCAGAAATGAGAGCACTGTGGAAGAAAGATACCAAGACAGTTTGATGGTAGTAGGAGCAATGGGCCTTATAAAAAAGAACCTACAATCATTCATAGATTAGTACTAAGTTAACTGCTCTTGCGAGCCATTTTAGGCCTATCCAATCATCCCTTGTGAGACTCAAACTCTGCACCTTGTGTTTGTAAGGCAAACACCTTAACCATTAGGCCACCCTCCCTACCCCATTTGCTTAGCTTCATATTTAGATATGTTACCAATACATGTAACTCCATAGGAATTGCAGAATGAGTCATTACTAGGCACATTACGTGTGCTGCAAAGAGCACTTTTGGCTGACATCAAACAGAGAAACAATATTAATTTCATGAACTTTAATCATACTTTGATTTAGGAATGGAGTCCATTCCCGTCATGGTATTCAAAATGCAAAATCTTGGAGAAATTAAAAAAGAGATATGCCCCAGAGCAATGACTAATGACATCTGTTAGAATACACAGCAACAGTGACTGAGAATGATTATAACACTGCCCTGTCTCAGACCCAAATCATTTGCTGAACATGTGTTTCACCTGCTTAAGAACCACTTCACCTATCCTGATGTGTCTGTGGTACTGTGTAGTTCAACCCTGCAACATACAGTAAAATATTTGCAGTCTGTGCAATGCTATACAGCATCCTTGTAAACAGCTACAGCAGGGCAGAGACATTCAGGAGGGGGAAGGAACAGGCTCAGCAGTGGAGGAGGTTCCTGATGAGGAGCCTGTGGAGGAGCTATCTGCTGGGGATGACTGTGACAGACAAAGGTGAGTGTGGCATGTCATGGCACTAGGTAAGAAGCAGTGTCTGGTTCATAACTGTGGCCCAGCTTACAGCATTATACAGAACATTAAAAGTAAGAAGTGTAGATCACCATCCATGCTATGGTATGCCATGCACAGACTGTCAACACTGTACATCAGAAATAAGCTATCCAAGCAATAGATTACTGAGGTCAGGGGACAGTTATAATAATAATATGTACAGGTGTGGATGGCTGTTGTGACAAGTGTCAACAACAAGCATCATGTATGTGGGGGTGTGGTTGAATAATAGTTTTGTGTATGTGTGTCAGACATGTCCAGGAGAGTTGGGAGTGTTGAATAGACAGATGAGAGAGGGGTGATTTTTACATTGCTATGTGAGTTTGTGGTGTTAGACTGTGTGTGTGTGTGTGTGTGTGTGTGTGTGTGTGTGTGTGTGTGTGTGTGTGTGTGTGTGTGTGTGTGTGTGTGTGTGTGTGTGTGTGTGTGTGTGTGTGTGTGTGTGTGTGTGTATTGGTACCATGCTAAGATCTGGTGGACAGTTCCAGGACACCCAGAGGAGACATATGCACTAATAACACATGTCCCTGTCGACTGGTATACCCTCTGCTTGGAAAGTCACAGGCATGATCCAAACCATAATAAGAGAGTGGAATGCTTTGTGACCATGAATGGCACTCATGCTTCTCATAGACACAGCATGCACATCCTGTCCCCATGTATGTCCACATCTCAACATATCATTATCAACCCTGGATGGTGGAGAAGAGATGGTGGCACTAAAGGGTCCAGACCATGCCCAATGTGAATGGTTTTAGTCCTAGCACCTTTAAGTACATTCTTGAAATACAAGTGAAGTACAGATTCCTATTTGAGTACCATCCACCCAAATATTTTTTTTCTGCCAGAGCTTTAACAGTTCCTCATTAACCTAACAAATGAATGCCCAGGTGGTCATTCCTGTGTGATTTCAGTACCTGGGTGAATGATGAAACTCACAAATTGTCCATTAACCTTCTTAGTATTTTAGAGGGTTTTAGCTTAATTTATAGTAGTTACAGGTGCTACTCCTACCTTTTGAAACTGTTTGGACTCAGTCATTCAGAAGATATGGAGACCAGTGACCTAGTGGTGGAAAGAATTTTGTTTCCCTGTCCATCACATGGTTTACTTCAGGCTGGTTCTTCAACCAACATTGCTAACCAATACTGAGCTGGTTTCCTTGTAGAAATTTACAAAATGAAAACAGTGGTCTTTTAATACCCATAATGAGCCAGTTCATGGAGGGGGTCAGGGTTGGCAATCCAGGTACCATTGCTGGAGCCTGTAATATGGCTATGATAAGTGATAAGTATTCTGGATGTTATCCCCCAGATTAAATACACCCCACATCTATGTCTTACTATGAGCTGTAGTTCATCAATAAATTCTGCACAATGAGTAGACTGAGATGATGACTGTGGCACGTATGACATAGGACATGTCTACTTGAGGATAAACTTAGTCTGATGCACATTGTGTTGCATATTATTTAGAAATCTCACATAAGAAGT
This sequence comes from Protopterus annectens, assembly GCF_019279795.1. Classification (NCBI taxonomy): domain Eukaryota; kingdom Metazoa; phylum Chordata; order Ceratodontiformes; family Protopteridae; genus Protopterus; species Protopterus annectens. Next base: position 1,460,396,896 of record NC_056739.1, read on the forward strand.
AAACTTTTTGTCCAGTGAAACTTCTGTTTCATTGAGCACCCCTTTCATGTTCTTTTGAGTGGTATTTAGGCTGTGCAGTCCCAACCTTCCTGACTGGTCATGCATTTTTTCTTCCATCCAATATGAAGAAGCTGTACGTTCCGTTGCAGATGAGGTTTTTAGAATCTAGCAGTCATTTGGTCATGCTGCAACCAAGGAGTGCTGCATGTTGTCCATTATGAATACGATGGACTTCTGCTGGCTCAGTTTTGGTTATATTAGCTTTGATAAGATCATCTAAGCATGGCATTTAACCATGGGTGGACTGAATCCTTGTCCTAGCAAGGTGAATAAGACTCATCTATAATTATTAAAACCATTTATTTTTAATTTCAAGAATTCATTGAGAATGCTTTTTATTCTCATTATTTTTTTGTTTTTAATTTTCAGTATTATTAGACTTAATACACCCAATGTCAAGAAACCCTCAATGAATCCCAGCAGAATGGAAATTTCCTGACTTGTCTCTAACCTTCCTTTTATAGCTAAGGTTGTCCCCTGAGCTGAGTCATAAAACACACTAGATTGACTTTGCAACCTTTTTATTACATAACAGTCAATGACAACCAATAGTGATGCCATAAACAATTTATATCCAACATATAAACAAATACCATCAAACCATCACCTCAAGCTGGTTGGTGTAACCCCACCTATTATGGCTGCCACTTCATGAAAAAAACAGGTGTGTATTCCAAGCTGCCTCAAACCTGGTGGCAAGCCCATCTAACTTATATTTACAAGCCACATACCCATTGATGTGGCCACGGGTCAAATCTGGGTCAAACTTGAGGAGAGCTGAGGCTGCTGAACAGATGCAGGGGGAAATACAAGTGGGGTGAAGCCATAAGGCGGCCACTTGACCTTGCAGTAGAAGGTGCAGGAAGGAGGGTCAGTGTGCCCACTAATGGATCTGACAGTCAGAAGCAGAAGCATTCCCTTAAAGATAGAATGAGCCTGAACCTGCACCCAAAGATAACTTGTGATTCACAGACAACTAGCCATTACAGGTTAAGTCACATTTGTCCACTGAGCCAAGTCATAAAACAGACCAGATTGACTTTGAGACCTTTAATTGCATAACTGTCAATGACAATGAATACTGATACCATAAATAATTCATATGCAACATATAAACAAATACCATCAAACCATTACGTCAAGCTGGTTGGAGTAACCCCACCTGTTCCAACTGCCACTTCAGAAAAAAGGGTGCGCATTCCAAACTACCTTAGACCTGGTGCCAAGCACATCTAAGTCATATTTACAAGCCACATACCCCTTGATGTGGCCATTGGTCAAATCTGGGCACAACTTCAGGAGAGATGAGGCCACTGAACAGGAAGAGGAGGGAGCACAAGGGGGGGGGGGGTGAAGCAGTAAGGCTGCTGCCAACCTGGCATGTGACATGCCATTCCACACAAATGGGCAGGTTGCAAATAAAATCTGGGTTATGGAAGGAATCAAGTTAAACTCTGAAAAACTTAATAGCAACAAACATATCCAAATTAAACAAATCAAAATCCATGTTATTCAAATGAACATTGTCTAAATCTTAGACATCGGGCTCCATATCAAGATCACTGTGCTCAATCAGTTGCAAACCAGTTTTGCTAGCAGCTCACTTGACTCTATGGCTGATAAAAATCCTGGCTGTCTCAATGGCACCAAACCTTCTAGCACCTTTCCAGTACAGTCTTGGAATGATGGCAGACCAGAAGAAAACCTCCTTCGACTACAGCTGCTGCAAGCAGTTGATATCAGATAAGATTCTGGCAAACAGCATTTTTTAGGGGATTGACCCAGATCATTTCCCCTGAAGCAAATTATCAAATTACTGGGAAAGGCTTTTTCCATGGTAATCTTATGCCAGATTTCTCAAAATTCAAATCAGCTAAGATCAGGGAAATGAAAAGAATGAACTTTGCAATGGTTACTATCAAAGGAACTTGAGTGACCAGCTGGGCGGGCCAAGGTTCGAAATGAAGCTGCCTCAATAAAAGAATGGACCAAGAGCCAAATGACCTCCTTCTTGCAACAGAAATAAAACTTAATGCCTGATGTATGACAAAAAGGCATCAGGGACTCACCTTACCTTCAGTGAATGACCTGCACAGAGTGCCCTTTCATGGCCAAGTCTGAGATACAACCTATCTGGAAGCAATGCAATGAGTAATCTTGAGGGTGAATTCCTATCCCTGTCAAGGTCTGCCTAAGAAATGCATTAATCTCTGATAGGATTAAAGGCCTGCCTGCGGCCCTCATGAAAATGAATCCTAACCTTTTCTCTGTGGGAGTAATATTATATTGCAAACTGACCCAATGCATGGGGCAAATAACTAGCCCACTGGCTTTGTCTAAACGCACCTGCTGTCTTTACCAACTTGATCAGTCTTGGATTTTTTTAACCAAATCATAACAAACTCACTGTGGATGACAAGATCCTCTGAACAAAGATAAAAGAGAACTGTTCACTGGCATGGAAGGCACCCACATACAAAGATGTGAACAAAGCTGCTATCAAAACAAATAAATTCATCCATGGTCTTATAAAGACCTTGAATACCAAGGGGAAGGAGCTGTCTTTCAATAGGTTTTCTTGTGTTCTGAGAAGGTCCCTGAATATTCTCAAGGCCCTTGAATATCCACCCCATAACCCAATGTCCTGGCACAGCCTGCAGGTCCAAAAAATATTGCATCCATCCCAAAGCTGAAAGGTGTATTCTGAGAGTTTTAGGTAAATCTCCTGCAGTGGACCTAGCCACTAAAACTGAAGCAACAACTGTACTCCCCATGTGCTGGAACCAGGGATTAAAGACCTGTAGAATGCCTTGAAAACATGTAGGGATGATGAATGTACTTTCCTAGTTTTACTGGCCCAACAATTTTCCAAGACTGATAATGCTAGTCTTCTCTAATTAGCAAGACTCCTGCCAGAACTGGGGTGCCCTTTGGATCTCAAAGTCTGGCCAAGAGGTGAAACCTGGCAAACTGGAAATGGGAGAGATTATCAGATATAGGATTAGGATGACCAGGCACATGAACACACAAAAATGACAAATTAACTTCTAGACTCAGCAAAACTAAAAGCCTAATGACCAAGTGGACCCACGTGGGCCTGGAAGAATGCTTTTTTGAGAGCTTGCACCACTGCAATATTATCTGAATGAAAAATAATCCTTTTGTCAGTAATCTATCCTTCCATACTAAAATTGCCACCCAAATGAGAAATATTTCTAAAAATGCAATGCCCCCCTCTTCTCCCCAGACCAGATTTCTGACCACCTTTCAGCAAACCAGCTGCCCATTAAAAAAAGCCCAATACCGGATCCCCCAGCCGCATCAGTGAAAAGCTCAAGGTTGGTATCAGTGGTCCAAGTGGGCAGCCAAAAGGAAATTCCATTGAACTGGCTCAAGAATGGGAACCACAACTGAAGGTCTCCCTTAACCTCTCTGGTCAGCCAAACCAGGTGGTTCTAGTGCCTGTTACCTTACAACAAGTCACATACTGACCGTAAGAAAGTCCTGCCTGGAGAAACCACCCTACAGGCAAAGTTCTGCAAACCACGCAACTGCATGAGGTCTCCTACTCGAAATTTGATGGAATGCAAACATCTCCAAAGTAACAGCCAGACTTGTTGAAGTTTGGGCAGAGAAAGCTTGAAGGAGTTAACAGTGGTGTCAATTTCTAAACCCAAGCAAGTCAGGATTTGACTTGGTCCTTCTGACCAAGGGTACCCCCAACTTAGAGCAAAGCTATTTGAAAATGGATATGCCTTCCAAAGCACCATTCTGACCCTCCCCCTCTATCAAAAAATCATCTAGGTAGTGCACTGCTGACTGGCAGGCAGCTTGATTTTGCCAGCACCAATGTAAAGCTGTGCTAAATAGTCTGAATTTTGCAAAAACTATAGCACACCCCATTGGCATTGCAGTGTCGAAAATATTTTCTCAGTGAAAGGAAAACCTAAATAAGGTCAGTCTTCTTGTCTCACTTGAAGAAGATGGAAAGCAGATTGGATATCCATCTTACACAGCCATAGGTCAGGATAGCCCATGATGACCTCCACCACCTGGTCCAAAGAAAAGTATTGCACTTTGGTCAGCGTGGTGTCAATAAAATCATTGACTGAACCTCCTGCTGGATGAGACAAGTGGTGGCTCAACCTGAACTCACCATCCTGTTTCTTGGGAACCAGGCCAATAGAGGAAGTTTTAAATAAAAATGATGGAGGGGAGGAAAAGAGGCCAATTATCCTGCCAGCTCATCGCTCTTTCTCTATTAGTCTAGCAGCAATGTTTTTATGTCCTTTGATGGATGACAAATTGTTAACTAACTTAGAATAGAGTGGGGCTGCGGAGTGGATAGAAAAACTTTTGGAGAAGCCTTTAAAAAGAATGGCTGCTACCCTATGATCTGGGCAATCTGACAATAGGCAGGATAACCTCTCTGTAGACAATGGGGGAATAGAAATACTGTGACACATTAAGGTTCCTATCAAGGCCCCCATGTGTCCATGAAAAGGAGCTGTTGCAGCCCCTGCCAATCTCTCCGTCAGTCTGACAAGTAGAAAAAGATAACTTGTCCCTAGCCAACAAGCCTCAACACCTGGAAGCAGGATGGCTTTTCCAGCATCCTGAAAACAAGTGACTGTATTTGCAAGTAGACCAGACACATTTACCACAACTAAGTGCCCATCAAAACCTTGTATCATTTGGATTAACAGTCCCTCCATCAATGCCTGTAGCTACCTCCTTGTCCATCATGGCACTGAGCCATATGTCAGGATGCCTTGACTCCCACCTGAGGGAACTTTTGAGAGCTTTCAGCTTCCTGAAGTGCTGATCATAATTCAACCAACCAAAACCCACTTTCACATGGTGGGCTTCAATTATGGCTACAAAATAATCTAATAATGGAAATGCCTGGGTGGGATCCTTCCTCGATGATCATGCCCACAAATACCACAAAACCCAGAGACAAATTATCCCAGTTCTGATGAAATAATCACTGACCAGCCATAAAAATAGAACACAATCCACAACAGTTTAAGGAACAACCAAAACCAATGCAGTGAATCTTGTCAGCAACCAATGACCAACATTTCAATATTCCAAATAAATTCCACATAGGTCAAATAGTCGTTTATTCTATGATTTTCCACAGAGGTTAGCACTTTCATTCACAGTGAAACTTCATCAGAACTCATTTAATAAAAAACACAGCACATTTAAATACCATCCTAATCAACAGTTTAGAAGTAACATGTCCTTTTCCACCAATAAATTTTTTTAAAAGTTTATTTAAAATTCATAAATAAAGTGTCATTTAGCCCTGGGTGGTGAGTTGCACTTAGAATAATTTGCCACTTTAATTCTGCCAAATCTAAATGCTCATCAACCACACTCCCTTGTGCATCCTTCACCACCTTTTCTACTACCATAAATTTAAAACTGTGGGAAGAATTCATGTAAATGTGTCTATATAAAGCATTACTTAACTTACAGTTCTTAATATCAGAAGAATGCTCATACATACGGTAACGTAACCTTCTCTTCGTTTTACCTATATAAAAACTTGAGCATAGGTTGCACACAGCAATATAGACTATGTTCTTCGTCTCACAATTGAATCTCCCATTTATATAATACGTGGTGTTTCTCACGATAAAATGATCATTGCACAATATACTAGAACATTGCGAACATGATCCACATTTTTAGTACCATTCATTTGTACACTATTAACATTTTGAGAGTGCTTCCTTTCCAATCTTTGTTTGAAGGATACTCCCTTTCTAAAAACAAATGTTGGTTTAATACCCATTTTATCTATCACCTCATTAAACACATCCACATCACTAGCAATAATACACCAATTATTTTCAATAACATTTCCGATGTTTGCACTATCCAAACTATAGGTGAAAATACAACACGTGTTACTATCTCTCTCTCTCTACTCTATTACTGGCCATTGAGACCATGCAATCAGTGCCCAATAATGATAAAAATACTCTATTTTGCCTTTTTCTCACAATCTCATTCTTAATCTCAACCAGAAACTCCTGTGGATAACCCTTCTTGTAAACATATCAAGTACCCTATCACATTCACCCATAAACGTCTCCATATTGGAGACCAGTCGTGCCATCCTCACCAGCTGGCCCTTCACAACTGCCTTCTTTTGATGTTGTGGATGCCAGCTGGTGAAGTGCAAATAGGTGTTAGAAAAGGTAGGTTTTCTGTAAACATTCAATACAAACCTACCCCCAATCCTATCCTTAGTAAGTTCAATATCCAAATAGTGGATACTTTAATAATCCAGATGGGTGGAGAAAGACAAGAAATCAACACTTTTGTCTAAATAAACAAAAAACACTACTAATCCTTCAACAGTATCATTCCAATAAAGAAAGATATCGTCCAGATATCTGATATAAATCCCCCACGATTTTGCATATGAGCTATTCAGGACGAATCTATATTCCCATTCAGCCATCACATAATTGGCAAACAAGGGGGCACAAGATGCCCCCATTGCCACTCCTGTTGCTTGCCTATAGAATTGGCCTTCAAAATGCATGTAATTGTGTTTAAGGACTAGTTCCATCAAACTAGCCATTGCACTAATCCTCCAATTAGTAGTGTTGAAACGTTTTTAGTTGTAGCTCAAAATATTCCAAACCCTCCCTATGGGGGATAACAGAAAAGAGATTTTTAACATCAGTGGTAACACAGATCCCCTCAGGACTAAAAAGCACCTTTCCCACCTTAGACAAAAAGTCCCAGGAGTCTCTGCATACTTGCTTAATAGAACCCACTCCCTTTTACAAATTGAGGTCCAAGAATCTAGCAATAGAACTAGTCTTGGACATCCCCCATCTACAATAGTCCTAAAGGGAGGTTTTACTAAATCAGAATGAATTGTTGGTATACCAAAAATGTTGGCAATTTTAGGTTTATCAATTAACATGTACCTATATTCTTCACTTGAAATTTGCCCATCGGTGACCATATCCAACAATGCTCTATCAATTTTGGCATAAGCAATATTAATTTCACAAACAGACACTTCCTCATATGTTTCTGTAACCAAAAGTTAGTTCATTCTGCTCAAATAATCAATTTTGTCCATTACTATCAAACCACCCCCCTTATCTGGTTTCATCATCCTGATAGTATGGTCATCACACACATCCGCCACATGGGCGGCACAGTGGTGCAGCGGTTAACGTTGTCGCCTCACAGCAAGAGGTTCTCCAGTTCGATTCTAGGCTGGGGTGCCTTCTGTGTGGAGTTTGCATGTTCTCCCTGTGTTCGCGTGGGTTTCCTCCGGGTACTCCGGTTTCCTCCCACATTCCAAAGACATGCATCTGGAGCATTTCTCCCCGGGCCTCCGCTGAAAACAGGCTCTGTGGAACCTAGTCGGACTTTCCCGGTCAACAAATGTTAAAATAAAATAAAATAAAAAAAAAAAAAATCTTTGAACAGTTGTTTTTCTCTATTGTTTAAATTTTCAAATTCATATTCATTTTTCCGCACAAGATATTATGTATATCAATCTCGCAGACCTTATCAAACTGCTGGATCACACTATGCAAGGGGGGGGTTGTTAAATACACTAGGCTTATACAATACATTGTTATACCGAGCATTGTTGGCCATAATTACACCTAAATTCATTTTACAGCAAAACAACTTTAAATCAACAATACTTTCAACCATGTTCACTCTCTTTGCAGGAACAAAAGATAGTCCCTTTTCAATAAATTCTCATGATCAACAGTCAAGTTCTTCTGGGAATAATTGAACAATTTAAAATCTCTATCATTGTTGAAAACAATGGTATATGGCACAAGGCCACAGCCAAAATTGCCACCATCATTGATAGATACAGTTACCTGCAATACCATTGCTGCTGCTTCTTCGGCTTCGCTCCCTCTCATCTGTATTGGTCCTCCTGACCATTCATATATCTCTCCTTCTCCTTATTGTGGATTCACTTGCACCTGCGAATCCCACCATTCTCTAAAGGGACATCCTGGCCGTTTCCACAACCCCCTGAAGACGTGTCATCATTTCCTGCATTCTGAGACAAAGCTACTTGCCTCGCGGCATTATTCAAGTTCCTGTTATTGTCGCCATGACAACCTGGCGGCCGTGGATACTCCCTATGATGGGAATACTGATCCAAATCTCTATTCAGTTTTTTGATTTTGTTTTGAAAAAGTCTATTAAATTGTTGGTCAATGTTTGGAAATAAATTATTGTAATTAGTTTCATAGTTGGAAAATAAAAGATCACCACATATTTTTCTATCAAGCTCATCAATAGATTTGGATAAAGTCTCTATTTTAAAGCCATTATATTTGACCATAATTTTTGAAATATCACAGCCAGTCTTTTCAAATAGTATGCACAATTCAGTTAGCATCTCGGGGTTATTTTCAACCCCGTTTGGGTACCGCCATACCTTGAGACCCTTAGGTATACATTTTAGTCGGATACATTCAGTCAAATATACATTCTCGGCTTGCAATCTCTTATACTGAAAGAGCTGCTTGTCCAAAGACCGTAACAATTCAGCTAAACATGGTGTTTGCTCATGGGAATCTACACCCCTAACATCCATGTTCACCTCAGCTTGCCCGTTGATAGTATATTTGTTCAATTTCCATTCATCTAATAATGGCAAGTTACTACAATTTAACACACTTACTTGTTCTCTTGAATTGTTCTGGCTCTGTTGTGTTAAAGGTAGCACCAAGCTGGATAGCAAAGAATCACTTACATCACTGTTACCAGCCATAAGATGAAACAGTTGATTATTGATAGATTTCACTTGTTCTAAAAGCACTGACAAGCTCACACCTCCCTGAGTGTTGATAGTGTCCAAAGAACTGCTTGACTTGGGAGAAGACATTGAACCAACACTGAAGAAATAATCACTGACCAACCATAAAAATAGAACACAACCCATGACAACAGTTTAAGGAACCACCAAACCAATGCAGTGAATCTTGTCAGCAACCAATGACCAATATTCCAATATTCCAAATAAATTCCACATAGGTCAAATAGTCGTTTATTCTATGATTTTCTACAGAGTTTAGTGGTTTCATTCACACTGGAACTTCATCAGAACTCATTTAATAAAAACCACAGGACATTTAAAAACCATCCTAATCAACAGTTTACAAGTCACATGTCCTTTTCCACCAATAAAAATGTTTAAAAGCTTATTTAAAATTCAATTGTTTCAATTTTAGCACAGGGAGCAGGGACAAAGTGTCATTTAGCCCTGGGTGGTGAGTTGCATTTAGAATAATTTGCCACTTTAATTCTGCCAAATCTAAATGATCATCAACCACACTCCCTTGTGCATTCTTCACCACCTTTTCTACTACCATAATTTTAAAACTGTGGAAAGAATTCATGTAAATGTGTCTATATAAAGCATTACTTAACTTACAGTTCTTAATATCAGAAGAATGCTCATACATACGATCACGTAACCTTCTCTTCATTTTACCTATATAAAAACTTGTGCATAGGTTGCACACAGCAATATAGACTATGTTCTTCATCTCACAATTGAATCTCCCATTTATATAATATGTGGTGTTTCTCACGATAAAATGATCATTGCACAATAAACTAGAGCATTGTGAACATGATCCACATTTTAGTACCATTCATTTGTACACTATTAACATTTTGAGAGTGCTTCCCTTCCAATCTTTGTTTGAAGGATACTCCCTTTCTAAAAACAAATGTTGGTTTAATACCCGTTTTATCTATCACCTTATTATACACATCCACATCCCTAGCAATAATACACCAATTCTTTTCAATAACATTTCCAATGCTTGCACTATCCAAACTAAAGGTGAAAATACAACACGTGTTACTATCTCTCTCTCTACTCTATTACTGGCCATTGAGACCATACAATCAGTGCCCAATAATGGTAAAAATACACTGTTTTGCCTTTTTCTCACAACTTCATTCTTAATCTCAACCGGAAACTCTGGTGGATAACCCCTTCTTGTAAACATATCAAGTACCCTATCACATTCACCCATAAACGTCTCCATATTGGAGACCAGTCGTGCCATCCTCACCAGCTGGCCCTTCACAACTGCCTTCTTTTGATGTTGTGGATGCCAGCTGGTGAAGTGCAAATAGGTGTTTGAAAAGGTAGGTTTTCTGTAAACATTCGATACAAACCTACCCCCAGTTCTATCCTTAGTAAGTTCAGTATCCAAATAGTGGATACTTTCATAATCCAGATGGGTGGAGAAAGACAAGAAATCAACACTGTTGTCGAAGTAAAGAAAAAACTCTTCTAATCTTTCAACAGTATCGTTCCAATAAAGAAAGATTTTGTCCAGATATCTGATATAAATCCCCCATGATTGTGCATATGAGCTATTCAGGACGAATCTATCTTCCCATTCAGGTATCACATAATTGGCAAACATGGGGGCAGAAGCTGCCCCCATTGCTACTCCTGTTGCTTGCCTATAGAATTGGCCTTCAAAATGTATGTAATTGTGTTTAAGGACTAGTTCCATCAAACTAACCATTGCACTAATCCTCCAATTAGTAGTGTTGAAATGTTTTGTTAGTTGTAGCTCAAAATATTCCAAACCCTCCCTATGGGGGATAACAGAAAAAGAGATTTTTAACATCAATGGTAACAAAGAACCACTCAGGACTAAAAGTCACCTTACCCACCTTAGACAAAAAGTCCCAGGAGTCTCTGCATACTTGCTTAATAGAACCCACTCCCTATTTTTCAAATTGAGGTCCAAGAATCTAGCAATAGAATTAGTCTTAGACCTTCCCCCATCTACAATAGGCCTAAAGGGAGGGTTTACTAAATCAGAATGAATTTTTGGTATACCAAAAATGTGGGCAATTTTAGGTTTATCAATTAACATGTACCTATATTCTTCACTTGAAATTTGCCCATCAGTGACCATATCCAACAATGCTCTATCAATTTTGGCATAAGCAATATTAATTTCACAAGCAGACACTTCCTCATATGTTTCTGTAACCAAATGTTGGTTCATTCTGCTCAAATAATCAATTTTGTCCATTACTATCAAACCACCCCCCTTATCTGGTTTCATCACCCTGATAGTATGGTCATCACACACATCTTTGAACAGTTTTTTTTTCTCTATTGTTTAAATTTTCAAATTCATATTCATTTTTTCTGCACAAGATATTACGTATATCAATCTCGCAGACCTTCTCAAACTGCTGAATCACACTATGCAGGGGGGGTTAAATACACTAGGCTTATACAGTACATTGTTATACCCAGCATTGTTGGCCATAATTACACCTATATTCATTTTACGGCAAAACAACTTTAAATCAACAATACTTTCAACCATGTTCGCTTTCTTTGCAGGAACAAAAGATAGCCCCTTTGACAATAAATTCGCATGCTTGACAGTCAAGTTCTTCAGGGAATAATTGAACAACTTAAAATCACTCTCATTGTTGAAAACAATGGTATATGGCACAAGGCCACAGCCAAAATTGCCGCCATCATTGATAGATACATTTACCTCCGATACCATTGCTTCTGTTTCTTCGGCTTCGCTCAGTCTCATCTATATTGGTCCTCCTGACCATTCATATATCTCTCCTTCTCCTTATTGTGGATTCACTTGGAGCTGCGGATCCCACCATTCTCTAAAGGGACGTCCTGGCCATTTCCACAACCCCCTGAAGACGTGTCGTCATTTCCTGCATTCTGAGACAATGCTACTTGCCTCACTGCACTATTCAAGTTCCTTTTACTGTCGCCATGATAACCAGGCGGCCATGGATACGCCCTATGATGGGAATACCGATCCAAATCTCTTTTCAGTTTTTTTATTTTGTTTTGTAAAAGTCTAATAATTAATAAACTGTGTAATAAATATACAGACCAAGTTTTTGTATTGTTGAATAACCTATATGTAATGGTGGCATTCCTTATCTTGTAATGGTACGGACATCGGGCACAGGTGCGAGCAGATGCTGTGTTTGGAGTATTGGAAAGCTAAAGGAGTGGATGTAACACGTTGATTGTTGAGACACCCAGTAGTTTGTTTTTGTTGGCCACTATTGGTAAATGTTCTTCACGTGGGCTTTATAAGGATTGTGTGCAACAACGTTTTGCACTGGTGTCAGTGACCGGTGTTTTTGTAAGCTATTGAAAGTAGTTTTCCTTACTGGGACTGTGCCGTTTATTATATATCAACAGTTTGTGCAACTTTTCTGTGTATCTGAGGAAGTCAGGGAATATCACTGACGAAAACGTTGTATCAGCTTTAACTGATGTTCATTAAACAGTTGTGGTTGCAGTCTCCATACAGACTGATTTTGTATCTGCTTTGAAAAAGTCTATTACATTGTTGGTCAATCTTTGGAAACAAATTATTGTAATTAGTTTCATATTTGGAAAATTAAAGATCACCATGTATTTTTCTATCAAGCTCATCAATAGATTTGGATAAGGTCTCTATTTCAAAGCCATTATATTTGACCATAATTTTTAAAATATCACAACCAGTCTTGTCAAATAGTTTGTACAATTTCTTGGGAACCAGTCCAATAGGGGAAGTTTTAAATAAAATTGATGGAGGGGAGGAAAAGAGGCCAATCATCCTGCCAGCTCATCGCTCTTTCTCTATTAGTCTAGCAGCAATGTTATTATGTCCTTTGATGGATGACAAATTGTTAACTAACTTAGAATAGAGTGGGGCTGCGGAGTGGATAGGAAAACATTTGGAGAAGCCTTTAAGAAGAGTGGCTACTGCTCTATGATCTGGGCAATCTGACAATAGGCAGGATAAGCTCTCTATAGATAAATGGGGTAATATGAATACTGTGACACATTCAGGTTCCTATCAAGGCTCCCCGTGTCCATGAAAAGGATCTGTTGCAGCCCCTGCCAATCTCTCTGTCAGTCTCACAAGTAGAAAAAGATAACTTGTCCCTAACCAACAAGCCCCAACACCTGGAAGCAGGATGGCTTTTCCAACATCCTGAAAACAAGTAACTGTATTTTCAAGTAGGCTAGACACATTTACCACAACTAAGTGCTCATCAAAAATGTGTATCCTTTGGATTAACAGCCCCTCCATCAATGCCTGTATCCACCTCCTTGTCCATAATGGCACTGAGCCATATTTCAGGATGCCTTGACTCCCACCTGAGGGAACTTTTGAGAGCTTTCAGCTTCCTGAAGTGCTGAGCTTTCAGCTTCCTGAAGTGCTGATCATAATTCAACCAACCAAAACCCACTTTCACATGGTGGGCTTCAATTATGGCTACAAAATAAGCTAATAAAGGAAATGCCTGGGTGGAGTCCTTCCTCGATGATCATGCCCTCAAATACCACAAAACCCAGAGACAAATTATCCCAGTTCCTGAACAGTGTCTTAGCTGACACCTTCTTTCCAATGGCAGCTTAGGCTGCCATCAGGTCCCTGTTAGATGTGCTGCTGGCATCCAGTATGCATTTAATTCCCTCATTGTCCACTAGAAAGAAAAGATATCTACAAACTCTCCTTTTATAATCTTGTCTTTGACCTTGGTGGGAACATGTGCTATGATGTCAGAGCCAGGTGAATTGTAACCTGTAAAGCTGAGAGTAGCCATAGGGGACAAGAATTGGGGGATACACTCATCCACATGAGGTGGGACCTCTGTCTGTGAACCCCTGACCCCCTCGGACCCCCTATGCAAGTTGGGTAAAGATAATTGCACAACCTGGTCAACATCAGTACCTACTCGCTCTTCAGAATTCAATACTGTAGAGGCAGCAAAGTTTCTTCCTAAGGCTAAGTCAAACAACCTAACCGCCCCTTCTTCCATCAAATAATTTATAAGCTCATCTAAAGAATTTTCAGCAGATTGACCCCCCACCAGTCAATAATATTAAGCCCTGTAGAACCAGCGAAGACATAACCTTGTGCTTCTGTTGATATTTGTAAGAGCAGGAAGGGGTGACCCTTTGGCCGAAAGAATCTCTGGCAGTCTATTTCTAAGCTTTCTTAGCTGGGGTTAGTCCTTCAGCTACACCCTCCTCCAAATTCAGTGAAGGTCTCCTCTTGAAATTCAGGTTCTGCTCAGCTGTCCCCACCATATCTAAATCAATTAGCAAGCCTTATGCTTCCTGCGATATACACAGGCACCTCTCTTTAATGGATTGTACCATAGATGAACCTGAAAAATAGAAAGGATTAGCATAGGGAACAATAACAGTAACAACAGAGAGGAAGAATAAAAAAGGGGGGCATATGACAAACTAAAACCACACACAGTTCCAGTTAATACTGAAAACAATGGGTACTGAAAAGTTGTGCTGCTGTGAGGTTCTAGAATGTATAGCCCTTAGGATGCTTTCCTGCTCATCCCTTATTTGAAAAATGCCACTGTGACTAAAACCAGCTGAGCTGCTGCAGGGGTTCTAGAATGCCATGACATACCCTACTCCAACCACTCTACCAAAAACAAGGATGTGTACACCTTAATAATCAAATGCTGAAGTAATCATTATCTATTACAGGTTACCCAAAATGCCACGCTCAAAACTTAACAAAAAATGACACCAGCATTACAATTTCATTATAAAATCATTGTGCCCAAGATACCATCATACACATATTTATATAATACCATTTAACCTACACACAACCCCCACTAAAACATAATAACAAAATCTGACTGGACTCTCTGTAGTCAGACTGCAATCTTTACCCCCATAATAACTCAACATTCCCACAAAAACAAAATGCAGCTACTGATCCATATAAACACCCCTTTACAACTGGTACTTCAATCCAAAATGTTAAAGCAAACATGATAGAATATATTTCCCACACTACTCAAGCTCCCACACCCAATGTGTCCTAATTAAAGAAAGCATATTTCAACTGCATAAGATACTGCATTAAGAAACCCCACTGAAATAAAGGACCAAACCATATGCAGCAAAGTCATACAGATTCCAGCAATCATAAAATATGCCCTAACACAGTGTTTTAACTGCACCACCACTTTTTTATTAGTTCAACATGGTGGTACCGGGTATTGATTTACATAAATAATAAAATTCTTTATGTGAGCAGTATGCAAGAGTTTGCCACAAAATGCCCTTAAATGGATTATTACTCTGTGCCCGTATTATAACAAGTTACTCCTATATTTGATATTATTTATTTAATTGTATATATACAGAGAGAACAAGCGAGAGAGAGAAACAGACCTTGTCCAACCATACACAAACATCAGATCCCTTAGATCATCTGACAAATTAATGCTCAATGTAAGCAAATCACACAATTATCATGGAGACTACTTATATTCCATTAAAATAGCCAAAATCTGGAACTCTCTCTGCCATCCTATTCTAACTAATCCTGATGCTCACAATTTCAAACTACTAAAAGAATATTACTGTAAACAATGGCTATGTTCCTGCACAATTCCTAGATAATTACACACATTCTACTCTCTCCTCTTCTCTGCTCTCAGTACTCTACCTTCCATAAACTTCTCTCCTGTGACACATTAAATAGCTTACCCTTTCCTATGAGATAATTGGTTTCTTTCTACCTGCGATTGTTTAAAAATATATATTGTCTGTACTATACATTTTGCACTATTGTGAACTTGCTTAAATGTATCTTTAATCAATTGTAACACTTTAATGTATTTCTCATCTTGTCACTGTGTTTAACCATGTAATGTACTTTTGGAGCTTTTCTTCCCAGGTCTCGACTGAAAACAGGCTCCTGGCCTAGTGGGGCACTACCCAGTAATCAAATGTAAATAAATAAATATATTTATATATATATATATATATATATATATATATATATATATATATATATATATAAGGATCCCCTTGAAAACGTCGACTTACCAGAACGTTGATGTTCACAAAAGCAATACCACAACATTGAAACTTCAGAAAGCCAAACTCCCAGAACGTTACAAGTTAACTCCAGGAAAATAACCACTGGGCCACAATGGTGACCTTTGCCCTGTTCTCCACTGTAGTGCGATCTCAGAGTTGGTATATTTAGTTAGCTGGGGTGTGGGTAGCGCAGCCTCTCACATGGGGGGCTGGGGTGAAGCCCTCACATGGGTGGAATTAAACTGCTTCCATCCGTATTTAAGTTGCTTGTGGTCCAGTGCTTATTTTCCCGCAGTTACCTTGCGACATTCTGGGAGTTCAGCTTTCTGAAGTTTCAATGTTGTGGTGTCGCTGTTCTGATCATCGACGTTCCGATAAGGTGACATTTTCTAGTAGTTCTATATATATATATATATATGTGTATATATATATATATATATATATATATATATATATATATATATATATATATATATATATATATATATATATATATATATATATGTATATATATAAATATATATATATATATATATATAGATCTACTTCAGATGATCAAAGTTTCAAAACTTCAAAAATCATATGGCCCTCGGCCACATGATCGAAGTTTTGAAAAGTCAAACATCAAATAAAATAAAAAATAAAAACAAAAAAAGTTTTCACCACACCCATCGCTAGTTAAATATACCAACTCCAAGATTGCACTACAGTGAGGAAAACGGTAAATTTCCCATTTCGTGCTGTATGGCAATTTCCATTCAGAATGCTCAAAGTTTCAAAACTTTGAGCATATGGTCTTTGGCCGTATGATGTTCGAAGTGAAGTAGACCCATATTTATAGCTATATAAGTATATTATTATCATTTTTTGTTTAAAATAAGAGTGCAGAAAACAACCCCATGCCAAATAATTGCTAGTAAGCAAGTACTGTATGTGTAATTTCCTTGTTTTGTTTATATATATATATATATATATATATATATATATATATATATATATATATGGGTTCACTTTATAATCTCGAAATTCTGAAATACCAAATTTCAGAATACCGAGATCATAAAGCCAAACACCACAATGCCCCCTGCCCCCTGCTTCGCCCCCCTGCACCCCCCATGTGGAGAGCTGTGCCCCCACACACACCCTACTTATATATTCTAACTCTTAGACAGCACAATCACACACACAAGGCAATTCACACCCACATTTCACAGCCTTGCACACACATCACAACAAAACACACACTAACATACACTACAGCACATAACCTACACACTCATACAAACTTACCTGCACTTACATCCATTCATACACCGCAACACCAGAAGCTGCAAACTTCGGTATTTCGAATTTCGCACTTCTGGTGTTTTGCGATTCTGAGCA
Source organism: Protopterus annectens (assembly GCF_019279795.1). Classification (NCBI taxonomy): domain Eukaryota; kingdom Metazoa; phylum Chordata; order Ceratodontiformes; family Protopteridae; genus Protopterus; species Protopterus annectens. The sequence goes on from NC_056739.1 coordinate 1,460,414,255, forward strand.
TTTGGTATTATATTCTCGGTGTTCTGAAATTCGGTATTTCAGAATATCGAGATTATAACGTGAACCAATATATATATATATATATATATATATATATAAATGTGTGTGTGTGTGTGTGTGTGTGTGTGTGTGTGTGTGTGTGTGTGTGTGTGTGTGTGTGTGTGTGTGTGTGTGTGTGTGTGTGTGTGTGTGTGTGTGTGTGTGTGTGTGTGTGTATGTGTGTATGTGTGTTTGTGTGTGTTATTTATAGGTTCATAGGCTCATTGCTGGTTACTAGGCTATTGACCCGAAGGTCTTTATAAGCCTAGCCATGTATACCCAATATAATGATAGAGAAACGCAATATAAAGGATGTTGCCTAAACTAGAGATCTTAGCAATGGCTGCACATATCTTGGAAGATCATAGGTAAAATCCCCAGCAGGAATTTATGGTTTTCCATCCAGTCATCCAGGCTATGCTTAAACAGGGTCATAGAGGGGCTTTGTTTGATGTAAATTGGTAGCCTATTCCGAAGGACTGGCAACCTCTGAGAGACATATCTGTATCTCCAGCAGGTGTTATTTTTGTTTCAGGCCTGGTTAAAGTCCCTGGAGCAGGTGACCCTTGCCCCTCTTGATTTGTAGATGTGCAGCATTATCATTAGGTTTGGATCTAAGATTGCTCTGTAGGCTAGGCACAAGTCTCCTCTAAGTAGTCTGTACATTACTGAGTACAGTGACAGTAACTTCAGTCTGTCAGTCTATGACCTGTGTTGGAGTCACTGAATTTTCTTGGTTAGAAATCTCTGAGGTCTCTCAAGTTGCAGAAGGTGCCTGGTGAAGTACATGCCAAAGGGAGCACTGAATTTAACTATTGGCCTAATGACGGTCTAGTACAAGGGTGTTATGACCTCTTTTGCTCTTGAGGCTAATGAAGTGTGTGACGTAGAATGCATTCCTTAACACAGTAGACCCATGGTAGTCAAAGTTTAGGCTACAGTCAACTCAACTTGCGTTCCCAAGTCTCTAATGAGTTGTTGTTTAGGGTATTATTACTTATATGACAGTCTGCAGGGATATTGTTTTTACTAAAGTGTTGATATTGCATTTTTTAGCACTGAGTTTGAGTTCATGGCTTTGGAAGCAATCATTGGTTTGTGTAAGTCCCTCTTGAAGTATATTAACATTGTTTGGGGATTCAATGATTGTACTTAATTTGCAGTCATTAGCAAACTTAGTCAGCCAAAGCCCCTCTGTTTGGCCTGAACTTCTGAAAAGTATATTACAAACAATAAGGAGCCCAGCACTGACCCCTGTGGAACCCCACTGGTGATGGGTCTGGTGGTTGAGGTAAAGTCTCCAACTTTTACTGAGTGTGATCTGATCGTGAGCCAGTTAGCAACTCACCTGACATAAGGGTTGATATTCAACTGGAATAATTTATCAATGATGCCCGAACGTGAGATTGTGTTGAAGGCCTTGTGTCACTTGTCTAGTCAGTACACAATAGATGAGACTTTCTGGGTTCTGTTCAAGCAGCTTTATTATGTAAAAACACATCAAGATTGAGGCTTAATTCTTTAACTTAGGTAAAGTTATAAACATACTATTACACTCATGCATGTTCATTCTCTGGCTGCACTCTCAAAATGGCACTGAGTATAGCATGTGCTCACTATGTATATATGCATGTTCAGTCCTTGAAATGCTCCTTAAAGACACAGCACACATGCTCTGTTCTACACCTTGGCTAAGTCAAGGTGGGCTGCATGCACATATTTTCCTTTGCATATGGCTCTGGTGACATTTTCAAAGAAATCCACCAGGTTTAACAGGCATGACCTACCTTTGACAAAACCAAATTGTGTCAGATCAAAGGTTTGTGGATCACCTATATCCTTATTTATAAGGTCCATAATGATTTGTTCCATGACCTTACAGATAAGGCTGGTTATGCTTATGGGTCTGTAGTTCCCAGGGTCTGTTGCTGTACCCCCTTTATGAAGGGAGATGATGGTTGCTGTTTACCATTCAGCAGGGACAAAGCCAATACTGAGGCTGTGGTTGAAGAGAGTACCTAATGGAGTTGCTAACTTATGTTTTAGACCATTTAAAATGCAACCTGGTGTGCCACCTGATCCCATAGAGGCTGTGGTTTTGGCCTTGGAGAGAGGATTAATGACTTGCTCCTTGGAGATGCAAGATGTGAGAGATATAGAGAGAGTGCTTTGTGGAATGTTTGGAGGGGACAGGGGAGTGAAATTGTTTCCAAACCTTTTGGCTAACAGATTAGCTGTTTTTGCAGGATCAGTGTGTGTGATGCCATCCACAGCTAGTTCAACACATGTCTGGGTCCTACGTTATAGGTTATGGATATAGCTGAAGAATGCCTTATGGTTACTGTTAGAAAAATGTATTTGAATACATGAGAAATGCTAGCTTAAAAGCAAAGTAGTATATAATGCATTTTATTCTATTAATCATATAGTAGTAAAATTAATTCATGTCTAAATGTGAAGTAGTTTTGAAACTGCAGTGTGGCTTGAAGCAAAGCTGATCTCTGACCCTGGCAGAATGCTAGCTTAGCAAGTTTTAATGTTTATGCTTTTCACAAGTGATTATCTGCTGGGTCAGGAAATTAAATGTGTGAAATAATGAAATCTTCTGCTCTTTCCTGTTGAAATGATCTGGCCTTGTATATGTGTTACTAAGATAGCACACAGCTGTGTGAGAAAGTGTAACAGAGAACAAAGACATGCATTAAAAGACTGAAGCTGCTATTGTATTCGAACTGATATGAAACCTTGAACAAGTAACTTTACAGAAAGACATTATGACTGACCAGCTGGATAGCAAGGCCGTATTGTATCTAGAGGAAAAGTTTTTTTAAAATATACAGCATCAGCAGATTAAAGGAATAGAGGCTTGTAAGCTAAAGTGATGTAGATGCCCTGTGACATATCACGTCAGTAAGGTGGGCATAGCTTGAATGTTAAACCTATATAAAATTGTGTGCTTCCTGTTTCATGTCAGACAAAATTCTGTACTTGTATGTTTTTTTGCCTCCTGGTGTACACTAGTAAACTTTTGAATCTGAACCTCCTGTGTATTGAATTCTTAATTTTATTTAACAGTTTGGTCCTTCGAGCCAGATTTCCCTTGGTAAGCCGCAGATCAGAGCATATCGGTGGTCGAATACTGCACAGGAGAAGTTACTGAAATGGTTCTTCTTGAGTGAAAAGACCTCCGACTGAATTGTCATGTGTAAAGAGGCTGGCCACTTTCTGATCTGTGGCCGAAAAGCAGAACCTGAACAGTTCAATACCGGAGGCTCAGGTAGGAAGAATTTGCCTTTTTTTCTGTTTTAGATCAGGGACTAGGTTACAGTATATTGTTGTCAAGATTTGTTTTACAGATCAGGGAAAAAAGGAAGTACTGTATATTTGGTCATAGATCAGGGTAACAGAATAAGGTAGGCAGTTATTCTAGATAAACTGTAAACAGGAACTAAGAACTTGATATCACGTGATAAAAAAGGGTTACGTAACATTTTCTTTGACATGGGTAATCAGTGCACTAAAACCTCATGAGATCCGCCCCTAACCGAAGACGCAAAATACATGCAATTACAACGTTCTGATAACGTTAGGTATTATACGAAATGGGTTAATAAATATGAATTTGATGGTAAATTGGATAAAACTTCACTAGTTAAACTCCTTAAACAGCTTAAATCTGATGCGGGAGGTCAGGCAAAAAAGCAACGCCAACTAGGCATCCCTCAAGCACACAGGTGGATTGAGGAAGCAAATCATAGAGAACAGAAGCTTAAAAATTCAAAAACATTATTTTTAGATAAAGAGGATAATAACTTGGTAATAGCAACAGCTCCTCCTCCTCCTCCTCCCTTGCCCCCTCCCTTACCCTTTTCAGGATATGAAGTGAGTGGACAGGCTGGTCCGCCTCCGCGTTATCCTGAAGTTTCAGCAAGACCACAACCATTTGTTAGAGATCCTATTGAAACTAGGTCCCGAACACGTAAAACACATAGGGACACAGATCCATACCTAATAGAGAGAAATCTACAGGATGAGAGTGAGGAAGAAATATGCCCACTTATAGAAGTTCCAAATCCTCAGGCAGGACAGGAAGGGCAGGACCCAACACTCTTAGTATATAGACCATGGACACCGGAGGACATCCGGAAGGCTACTGAGGGAATTCCCCATCCGAAAGTTAATTTTACGAAATTTTTAGAAGATTTGCAAGGCATGAGGTTGAGTTACCACTTGAATGGGGAAGAAGTAGAAAAAGTAGTAAGACAAATTATTGGTCCAGATTGGCACATGATCTGTGGCACCTGGAATCCTCGTAATGCAGAGCTTAGACCACTCCCACATAGTGACGCAGAGTTAGACAACAGAGTGAAAGGTCTGACAGACCGAATCTCTGAGAAATGGAAACCCAGAGCAGACTGGACTTGCATTAATCAATGCATACAACAGGAAAATGAGACAGTAGATGGATATTATGCTAGATTATTAGAATGTTTTAATAATCATAGCGGTATGTCGGTTCCTGAGAACCAAACAAATGATTCCCCTTATGAACAACAATTGAAAAATGCATTTTTGAAAGGTTGCATTACACCTATTAGTAGCTTCATTACGAAGCATATGATAGACCATCGAACAGGGAGGCTGCAAGCCTTACTCGAATACGCTAGACGTGCTGAAAGACATTTTAATAGTAAAAAGAAAAAGAAGGCGCAAGTCTTCACTGCTGAAGAAGGAGCTGAAGTATTTGTATTACAGTCAGGTAAAAAGGGAAAGAAAAATACCCAGGGAAACAAACAGTCTGACAAATGATCAGAAGATTTTGAAGAGAGGAAAAAGAAAGGTGAATGCTTCAAATGCAGGAAAAAGGGACATCTAGCAAGGGATTGTAGGCAAAACAAAAAGGTAATTACAGAAGATAAGGGAGATGAGGACTGACTATATGATAGTGAAGATATATCATGTGAAAGTCAGAAATCATCAGGAGAAGTTAATAAACAAAAAGCAAATGTAAATGTGATAGAGGGAGTTGAGGAAGTGCAAGCAGATATGGAGGATGAAGAAAGTGAAATTTTGGACTTAGCATTATTGAGCCTAGAGCTCTACTTAGCAGATACAAAACTGGAAGTTACACTTCTGGTGGAGGGAAGGGAAGTCAAATTCCTGTGTGACTCAGGAGCGTCACAGACTTTGATACACCCCTCCAAGTTACCAGAACATTCAGAATCACCTGATTATATACTAGTAAAAGCCGCAAATGGACAGCTATACAGGGAACCACTTTCCCATGATATAGCAATAACTGACCCTGTTTCAGGTATGACCCAGAAAAGTAAAACAGTTGTTTCAGCAAAGTGTCCAGTAAACCTATTGGGCAGGGACCTTATGCAGATATTTGGCATAGCAGTAGTTCCAACTGTACAAGGTATGGAGGCACAGAGACAAATGGATACCTTTGTAGTGCGACCGGAGGGTGAGACTTTTTACTGGTACAGCCAGGACCTAGTCATGACTGGTCCAGGGGCAGTAACCGAGGAACTGATGAACGTGGCCATCAGTAAAGCCCCCTCCCTTGACACTGAGTGACAACATTTGTTACACTGTACTCTATACTACTGTACTACACCAGGACCTGATAGAGAGTATGAGCAAGAATTGTTTAGAAATCGTGCAACTAGATTGGTTTTGCGTACTTTGTACTGGGATACTGAGGGGAACAGTGTAGTTAGCTGTTCATTACCTCAAGAATTCCTTGCATTGTATAGATCAAATCGGTTGCCACATGTCAGCTTGACAAAGAACAAAAGTTTCAAATGGGCAGACTTAGAAGAAAAGGTTACAAGATGGGAGAAACAGACTGATTTAGAACTATCAGAACAAGGGATACAAAAACAAAGATTGAATTGGTTAACACAGACATATCCAGCTGTACACTTGCAATTTAGCGAGGACAGCTGATTAGCATTTTTATTAGAAGAAGAAGAAAAGGCTTTATGTGAAATTCCAACAACTCTTTGGTCAACAGGCAAGTCAGATGTAGGACTTATTCGAACAGCAGGACCAGTTACAATTACACCAAAGTCAGCTTTTAGACCACAGAAAAGACAATACCCTTTGAGAAAGGATGCAGAAATAGGAATTAAGCCTATAATAGCAGCATTACTCAAAGAAGGAGTACTGGTAGAATCTCCTGATTCACCATGTAATACACCCCTATTTCCTGTTAAGAAGGCAAACAGGGAATGGCGGATGGTACAAGATTTACAAGCTGTAAACAATGCAGTAATACCTAGAGCACCTACGGTGCCAGACCCACATACCTTGTTAAACGATTTAGAACCACAACAGAAGTATTTCTCTGTGGTAGATATTAGCAATGCTTTCTTTTCAATACCTATACATCCTGATAGTCAATATTGGTTTGCATTTACATTTCAGGGTAAAAGGTATACGTATACTCAACTACCACAGGGATATTGTGAGAGCCCAACAATATTTGCACAAGAAATGGCTAGCAACCTGGCAGGGTTTACTCCACCGGGAGGTAGTCAAATTCTACTTTACGTAGATGACATCTTGCTAGCAGCCCCCACCCAGCAACAGTGCAGGGAGGATACTGTAGCATTGTTGAAATTTTTAGCAACACAAGGACACAAAGTAAACAAAAGTAAGTTACAACTTTGGAGAAAACAAGTTAAATACCTAGGATATGTAATATCCAGTGAAGGTAGAATACTAGATGAGGAAAGAAAAACAGCAATTTTGCAAGCACCCAAACCAACAACCAAGAAAGAAATGATGTCTTTCTTAGGTACAACTAATTTTTGTCGGAGCTGGATACCAAATTATGCTTTGGAATCTGTTCCACTGACCGACTTGATATATAAGACACCAATGGCAGCACAGGATATCTTCCAATGGACACCCGAAGCAGAAACAGCTTTCTGCAGGTTGAAGCAGTTAATAGCTTCTTCATTAGTTTTAGGACTTCCAAATTATCACAAACGGTTCTTTCAGACCGTAGATTGTAAGCAAGGGTATATGACATCAGTATTGATGCAACAACATGGGGACAAGCAGCGCCCCATAGCCTACTATTCATCACAGTTAGACCCAGTGGCGCGATCTTTGCCTCACTGTGTACAAGCAGTAGTTGCAGCCGCAATGGCAGTACAGGCTTAGGCCTCAGTGGTGTTATTCCACCCTCTCACATTGAAAGTGCCTCATGCAGTTGCAATAATTTTACTGCAAGAGAAAGTGGCATACCTTTCTCCTGCTAGACATCTTTCATGTATGACTATACTGCTGAGCCAACCTCATATGACAATTGAACGATGTACGACATTGAATCCATCGACATTACTTCCAACTCCTGCGGAGGGCATACCACACAGCTGCCTGCAGGAAATTGAACAGTTAGCTTTACCTAGACAAGATCTTACAGATATGCCCTTGGTCAATGCCGAGGTGACATATTACGTGGATGGCTCATGCAGAAGGGGTCCTACAGGGAAGAATCTGGTGGGATATGCAGTAGTTACAGACACTGAAATTTTAGAAGCTCAATCCTTACCACACAACTTATCTGCACAAGCATCAGAATTGATAGCTTTGACGAGGGCATGTACTTTAGCAAAAAACAAGAGTGTGAACATATATACTGATAGTCAGTATGCTTTTTCTACAGTACATGTATTTGCACAACAATGGAAAAATAGAGGAATGATAACATCTAGTGGAAAACCTATTAATCATGCACAATTCATTTTGGAGTTATTAGAATCTATTCAGTTACCTACCAAAGTAGCTATTTGTAAATGTGTAGCTCATACAAAACAACAGGATAAGATTTTGAGAGGCAATGCACGAGCTGATGCAGCTGCAAAACAAGCAGCCTCAGACTCAGAAACTGTACTTTTAAATGAGGAATTACAACCCTCTGAGATTTTAGATTTGGACATGTTAAAAACAATGCATACGCTTACTACAAAAGCAGAAAAACAAAAATGGTAAAACGAGGTGCAATTCTTGAGAATGGACTGTACATTTCCAAAGAAAGAAAACCGATATTGCCGTCTAATTTATTTAGATATGCAGCTTTGTTGAGCCATGGGCAGTGCCATGTCTCAACAGGGGGGATGGTACAGTTAGTAAATCGAATATTCCAAACATATGGATACACAAATTACACAAAAAAATTTTGTGCAGCTTGTCATACTTGTAACAAGCATCATGCACAAGGGGCATTTAAAACCAAGCAAGGAGGTTTTCCTATACCACCATACCTGTTCCATACTATTTGTATGGATTTCATAGAATTGAATAAATGTGAAGGGAAAAAGTTTTGTTTAGTTATTGTAGACATGTTTTCTAAATGGGTAGAAGCTTTTCCAACCAAAAACCCGGATGCAGCAACAGTGGCAAAAACCCTGATAAAAGAAGTAATCCCTAGATTTGGCATTCTGGAGAGGATTTATAGTGACAATGGAACACATTTTGTGAATCAGACGATTTACCAGCTTGGGAGATTTTTTGGTATCTCCTTAAAGAACCATTGTGCTTACCACCCACAGTCAGCAGGACTGGTGGAAAGGTACAATGGTACCCTAAAGAATAAACTTAGGAAGCTAGTAGAGGAGACCCAAAAGAATTGGATATACTGTCTGCCTTTAGCACTGCTGAGTATGAGAACAGTTCCAAATGTAAAGGGTTTGACTCCCTTTGAAATGGTTTTTGGGAGATCATATTATGTGCCTCAGTGGAAAGCTCTCATGCCTGCAGAGCAGGAGGCTGACAGTTCATTGGCTAGTTATATGAGGAAACTGTTAACAAATAAATCTGTTTTGCAGTTTAACTCTTTTTCAGATAAGGAACAGACCAGACCGGTGGAAGCAGTCTTGGCCCCGGGGTCGTGGATCTGGCTGAAAGTGACGAAAAGGAAGAATTGGGCGAGTCCAAAGTGGGAGGGACCATACCAGGTTCTGTTGGCAACGCCTACTGCAGTTAGAGTGGCTGAGAGGACATCCTGGGTTCATTTGACGCATTGTAAACCGGTAAAGAACTTTCAACTTGATAAAAACTGTGACTTATACACAAACAGACCGAGATGGCTAAAAACAAAGCGAATAGAAGTTTAGATCAACCCCAGAGATGTTGCATAATCATTTTTTTGAGTGTACATTTATTAACTGTAATCGTGACAATTTTCCTCTTGCTATGGTTTATCCTACACACAACCACACAGTTGAAAGTGGGAAGGCGTGATGAAACATCTATAGACTGGCATCCAAAGTTTAACACATACCTAGCCATGAAACGTGTATATGCAGAGACTATGAACATTTCAAATTGCTGGGTTTGTACAGCTATACCGACAGCATATGGAGGACTGATAATGTCCGCTGTCCCTTTGGGGATAAATGAGACCTGGGAGAATTTACTTTTTGATACAGGAACTGTGAGATCACAGAACAAAATAGCTTTATTTTTACCTGTCACACAAAACGGAGTTGTATGTTTCTATAAAAATGACACTCTCCAGGTGGGCTGGAGCAATTGCAATATAACCATTTCTTACCGATGTTATATTAAGAATAGTAATGGCAATACTTTTTGCAATACTAATTATGACTCGTATTTGAACTCATTGAAAACAACTATGAGTGACATTCAAAAAAATCCAGTTTTGTTTAAACAATTGTCAGTTATAGATCAGAAAATGTTTCATGCAGGGCTGATGAGTATTAGTACTAAAAAAGAAAACTGTTATTTTATTTGTGGGAAAAAGGCATATAAATGGTTACCTGAGAATTGGTCCAGCAATTGTTTTTTGGGTTACTTGGTTCAGGCAATAAGACATACTGCAGAATTACCTTTGGGTAAGATACGAAACGTAAGAGAAACAGCTCGAAAATCAGAAGGTTCAGTTAAGAAACCTGTGAATCCAGTTGGAAAGATCGAAGCTGGTTGGAAAGACCATAATTCAGTAAAAGACAAAAGTGAATTGACTCATATGGACTTGAGTGACAGTGTTATATCCTGGGCAGGAATATTCCCAACCTATGGAGCAGTCAAATTGATCTGGGAGCTGAGGAAGTTGTCGAAACTTCTCGAAGTAATGAGTAATGCAACCTTTTCCGCCCTAGAACTGATGACTGATGAACTGAATGCAATGAGAACCGTTGTGCTACAAAATCGGATGGCTCTTGACTTCACCCTAGCGGCGAGAGGTGGTACGTGCGTGCTTATCAAAGAAGAATGCTGTGCTTATATACCTGACAATCGTCATGAGATAAATAACCACCTAGAGGTAATTCAGCAAGTATCAGCCATGACTGAACCAGGCCCAAACCCACTGATGGACTTTTTTCAGAATCTGTTTGGGGGGTGGGGTTCCATCCTAATGAATATTCTGATTGCCATTTGTGTGGGTATACTCCTAATAGGAGCATGTGTTTGCTGTGGAATTCCCTGCATGAAAAGATTAATCAAAGATTTTGTTGATGTATCTGTTACTGAAACTTTTTACCAAGATATTGAGATTGAAAGATTGATCTCAGATGACGCTTTTTCTGAAGTATAGATTGAATGACTCACCTAGATGAAAATCCTGAGTGGAAAAGGCTAGGAGATGAAATGACACTATGCATACTTCAAAATAGAATAAAAAGTATTAATAGGGGGGAAAATGTTAGAAAAATGTATTTGAATACATGAGAAATGCTAGCTTAAAAGCAAAGTAGTATATAATGCATTTTATTCTATTAATCATATAGTAGTAAAATTAATTCATGTCTAAATGTGAAGTAGTTTTGAAACTGCAGTGTGGCTTGAAGCAAAGCTGATCTCTGACCCTGGCAGAATGCTAGCTTAGCAAGTTTTAATGTTTATGCTTTTCACAAGTGATTATCTGCTGAGTCAGGAAATTAAATGTGTGAAATAATGAAATCTTCTGCTCTTTCCTGTTGAAATGATCTGGTCTTGTATATGTGTTACTAAGATAGCACGCAGCTGTGTGAGAAAGTGTAACAGAGAACAAAGACATGCATTAAAAGACTGAAGCTGCTTTTGTATTCGAACTGATATGAAACCTTGAACAAGTAACTTTACAGAAAGACATTATGACTGACCAGCTGGATAGCAAGGCCGTATTGTATCTAGAGGAAAAGTTTTTTTAAAATATACAGCATCAGCAGATTAAATGAATAGAGGCTTGTAAGCTAAAGTGATGTAGATGCCCTGTGACATATCACGTCAGTAATGTGGGCATAGCTTGAATGTTAAACCTATATAAAATTGTGTGCTTCCTGTTTCATGTCAGACAAAATTCTGTACTTGTACGTTTTTTGCCTCCTGGTGTACACTAGTAAACTTTTGAATCTGAACCTCCTGTGTATTGAATTCTTAATTTTATTTAACAGTTACCCTTAGCTATAGCTGAATAATGCCTTATGGTTATCCTTACCCATGGTTGCTAGATTTTTTTGAAGTTGCACTTAGAGGAGTTTACAAGTTGTCTCATTTGTTTGTTCAAGCAGAGGAGGGTATTCTTCCAGTCCTGGGACCTGTTTTTTATTCCTAGACAGCAACTTCTTCCTGTTGTTGTATAACTTATTAATACTAGATGTCCACCAGGGAGGTTTGCTTTTTCTTGAAGATCTTGTTTTGATCCTGTCAGGTACAGCTGTGTCAATACATTTGTTTAAGTGTTTGTATAGGGCATTTGTGTATACCTTAGTATAGTTGTCAATGCCATCTGTGGGAAGAGGAGCTTGGAAATTATTTAAGCCATCCCTTAAGAGGGTGTAATTAGCTTTGGTGAATTTTTTTAGCCTGATGTCACTTAAGAGGGGTTCAGGTGTTATAGCTGCTTCAAATGTGACTGATTTGTGATCAGATTTTACCAGTGAGGGTCCTATACTTGTAGTGGTGCAATCGTCACACATGTTGGTGAGGACCAGGTCGAGAATATTTGAGCACCTTGTGGGGTTGCATAATATTTGTTCTAGGGCATTAGTGTTAATAATGTCCCAGGAACTTTTGTGTGAGCATGTTGGTACTCATATAAGTTTCACAGTCAATGGAGGGATACTTAAAATCGCCCATGACTAGAGTGTTTGGTTGTAATTTGATTGACTCAAGTAGGTCCAAATAAGCAGTGTGGATATCTTGGCTCATTGAAGGGGGCCTGTAGCTAATGATGACTTGAATTGGGGTCTTAACCACAGTTTGAGTAACTCCATGGAGTTTTCCTTCCTAACCAGTGTAGAGGTGTATTTATCTTTGATGAAGATAGACACTCCTCCTTTGGTTCTCACATGTTCATTTTGCAGTCTAAAAGTGTGGAAGGCATTGTAGCCTTGCAAGGCCAGGTACTCTCTATGGCCCTGAACCAAGTTTCTGTGACTGCACAGATGTCAACATCCTCCAGGGAGAGATGTGCTTCCAGAGAGTGCAGTTTCTGATTTAAACTCATAGCATTTAGCAGCATAACTTTTAATTTATTTGTGAGTGATATTTTCACATTGGAAATTTTGTTCTTGAGACATTGCCTAAAAAGGCACTATGGGGGAGTCAAGTGCCTTAGCCAGTAACCGCTAGCCTATTGGTGACAGGTGAAGACCAACTCTGGCAAATATAAGGAGAGAATGTTTTATTCTCTGAACTCAATGTTTCACATAACTCTTATAACCAGTATTCAAGAAAAAAATGGGGCAATAGGAGTCTGTCAATGGAGATGCTTATCCAGGTTTTAGAATAGGTGAGATGAAAGCTTAACATCATGACCGAGGAAGAGTTTGTTCCTGGATCACTGCAATATATACTCACCAAATATAATCCCTACTCTTTTGGCTATTTTTTTTTTTTTGTAAATAACCTGGTAAGCTATTGGGTATATCGGCTTTAGAGGACTTCAGGGATGACATTTACAGAAGAACTTTGATAACATTTGCTTAATTTCTTCTCTAGAATCAACATCTAAAGTAAAAACTGTAGTACCTTCCAACCAAGGCAATAATTCTGGAAGGATAGTCATTGGTTTCTATAACTGGAAATGTATTATGTTATTTTTGAAAGATGTGAAAGTCATCTGAAAGTGAAAGGGGGTGTTTCATTTTTGTTGTATGAGGGTTCTATAATGCTGAAATTCTCATTTGTGCAGATATCTTAAATTAGGCAGTTATTTATGAATGGGGATATAGATAATCTGAATTTTAAAGCTTTTTTCCTCAACATTTTGATCCAGTGATGTACTAAATAAAAATCACGAGTAAAAAAGAAAAGTCAGTATTAATTTTTTTTATTTGAAGGAAGAAATAAATTGTATCCAAAGAAAGCTGATAAAACAGCAGTGCATAATAATCTGAGAATGCAAATTATTTTGAGGACACATAAAGCATACCTAGGAATAGTGCCTGCCTCCATAGCCACCTTAAAAAAGTCTTCTGTATATCCCGTCTATGGGTTTAGACAGGCATGAAAATTAAGACACAGATGGCCACAGTCATATATTTGACGTTGCTGCTGTCATACGTATATACAGCATGCGTCCTCACTCCTACCACCAAAAGACAGCCAAGACATATGTATCCCTCTAATGTCAGACTGAGATAACACTAAAAAACAAACAGAACATAAATACATTTCAATCTGTTGCTGAGAGACATATATAAACACCATGCTTCCTTACCCTGCCACAAAAAGTAGTTAGCTGCATACATCTATGCATCTAATGTTTGACTATGAGGAAAGTGAAAAAAAAATAATGATTGCAGTAATGTTTCTAACTTGTTAATCTATACAGTGCACTGCTGCTATACAAGCTATAGTGACCCTCTATGCACACCACTGACTTTTTTTAAGTAATAATGACCACACTGTCCCCAGCACAAACACAACTTAGTGACTTTTAGATGCCTCTGAGGTTTGTGAGGAAAATATAAAAGAAATTATGATCTTTTTTAGCCAGCCCCCTACACAAGCTACCAGTGACTTTCTGTGTACACCTCTGAGCAGGGATGTTTTCAGATTAAATAGAGAGCAGAGTAGAGGTGGTTTAAGTACTTAGTCAGAATCCATTTATACAGCCTTGGGGTGAGGAGTCCACCAGGTCCCCAGAAATTCTGAAAATCTGGATGTTATGTAATATATTTTTGTTTTTTTTTTTTTTCCCTGAGATGATTGTTTAAACTAAGTGAATGACAAGAGGATAAGTTACCTTCAACCTGGTACCCCCAACCCACACCCAGCAGTTATAGCCACTGCCGTGTACAGTTCAGAGGTCTGATTGTGATAAGAGAGGAGGGCCATGTAATATATTTCACTGCTGGCCTACACAAATAAGTGCCATACCATAAATTATTCCTAGTAACTTTACACAAATCATAAAGCCAGAATAATTAACAAACAACAGCAGCTAGTCATTTCTTCCATAGACAGCTCCAGCAATTACATCTACATTGTCTGTACAGACCTCAAATGACCAGTGTCTGTAAAAGAAAAAAACAAGAAAAAACACAGCAGCAAATATCATTGTTTATATATTCTGCCCTGTCCTGTCCAGATTTTTGCTTCATAATTTTGGTCTGCTCCTTGTAAAATTTGAGATTTCTTAACAAGTCATTGAAGGTTGCAGTCAGTAAGTAATGACAGATATTATAGTTTCAGACTCCATATCCTTGTGAGAATACGTGTTAATGCAAACCTATCATTCTATCAACTTTGTACATTTATAATAGCAATATTTAAACTCCATCCCTGATTTTGGTCCTTTGTTCACCCATCATTTTTGTCTATGTCCAGAATACATGAACAAAGAATATTCGAGGAATGTCTGGTCCCAGAAAAGTGCAAAAGTTGCCCACCAAACCTTTCAACTCTCTCATCTGGCCTGATATTTTTGCTTTGTCTGTGTCCATTGATTTTTCTGGTAAGTCACTGAGAATTACAGTCAGTCAGTAGTGCCAGACATTTGAGTTTCATATCACTTTTTTTTCAGAAAATGCATGTTGATGGATAAAACCTGTTGTTCTATTAACATTTTAAGTAATTAAAGTAATATTAAAATTGTGTTGCTGATTTTGGGCCTTTGTTTCCCAAACCCCGCTCTTCATTATTTTCACTGTCTCTGGATCCTAAGTCAAATGCTGCCAGGGCCAAAATATCTGGTTAATACCTGCTGTCAGTATCTTTAAAAAAAAAAAAAGAACACTTAAGCTCCAATGAAATACACCAGCAGAAACTCTTCAGCTTATCTCTGCACTTACAAGGCTTCTGCTCCATCCCGTCCATGGAATAGAAATCTTATAACATTCGGCATGACTTGAATGGACAAGTCAACTGCAGTACCTCTCCCCTAGGCCACTCGCCTCAGGCAGATTTTTTTTTTTTTTTTTTTTTTTTTTTTTAGTAGTAGCATCTTGAGACATTAATGCATTTATTTATTTGGTTATTTATTTGTTTATTTATTTTGTACAAAGAAACCCTGTGTTTCATTGCTTAAAAATAAGCTAAATAAATGTGGAGCAGTGCCCTTTCAAGAACTCTGCTCAAGGTGCTCATCTAGTTGGCCAATGCAAAAGGCTGGTGCTTTGTCTACTTTGCCACTTTGCTTACCTTTCAAGCAGCAAAATAACACTATAAAGTCTATAACCTGTCCTAGACAGATTTACATATTCAGCAGTTAGAAGACATTCTCCTGAAGAAGAAGAAGAATTTCTGGGGATTTTCACTTGTGTAAAACACAGAACTAGGATAGTTTAATCATTTATTAACCTTGTTAATGTTTAGTGATACTCCACAAATCTGGATATTACTCAGAAAAATACCTACTTATTAACATACTGCTAAAGTAGATCATAGTTACTGCTAACATGATTCTAAACATTCACTGGAATGCTTCCTCTTCATCTAAAAAGTCAGAACCAGAAGTCAATGCATCCTAATTTTTCATTTCATATTCTACAGGAAGGTCTCCTATACTACATTAACACTGTATACCTGAAGATGTGCACACATGTTTGAACATTTAAAATTGCATGTCTACTGCCAATCTAAAACCAGAATCAGTTTTGCTTATTTTACTTAAACTATGTATGGGGCGAAACTTGGTGTGTCTATGTGCACAAGCTTTTCTACATTTGTTTGAATAATGAATAAACACTGGTGTAGCTGAAATGAAAAACAGTTCATATTTCAAAGGGAAGGGCTGAGTAAATTTCAGCCTAAGTTAGCTTACAACTTTTTCTCCATCATGCCTCTGTTATGCTTTCTAAATGCCAGCAGTTGAAAGATGCCTGAATCATGAAACACAAAGCCTACTGAGAATTCCAGTAACACATATTTGTTCCGACCTGATGTCATAGAACACAGTTATTGTATTCACGGCTCAAAACAGTGGTGTGCCTGCATTGATCTTGACAAGCCAAGCAAATTGTTATTGGTTCACAGCACTGAGCTGGATGTGAAGCACAGCCACTTTTCATTCTGTCATTGTATGGAACCTACAAGTTTTTGCAATACAGTACAAAATACCATTGTACCCTGAAATGCAATATTATGAGATAATATTTTAAAATGCCAGTAGTTGGAGTTCATGGCATTCCATTTTGCACTTACGATAAAGTGGTGTTTTTTATTGTTATACTGAAGTACCTAACTTTTGTTAGAAGAATTTAATTGTTTTATTGTAAGGTATACACCGCTGATAGATGCATCATCATTGAAGTATTCAAATTAAGATTAATTTATCATTTATTAAGCATTTTAAAAACTGTGTCAGTACACAGGTTTTCTGAGTACTTATCCAATATAAGAAATGACTTCTATGGAAAGTAATACAGCGTGGTGATCAAACACTGAGAAATCTGTGTGTGTGTGTGTGTGTGTGTGTGTGTGTGTGTGTGTGTGTGTGTGTGTGTGTGTGTGTGTGTGTGTGTGTGTGTATGCACACTTGCTCGTGCACGTGCGTGTTATTCTATTCCTGTTACAGATTAGAAATTCTACCCTGAACCATTTTCCATCAATAGCAAAGAACTTTCTCAGTTGTTCTAAGTTAATTTGCATTCCAAAACATAAACAGAAAAGGCCAATACAAAAAAAGAATACTTGAGCACAGGCCATCCAAAATGTCATTTGTCACTTTCTGCTCAGCTCTTGTTTGTGTGACCTTTAAATGATACTCATACTTTTGAGATTCTAAATGTAAATTTGTGCCTCTGGGCCATGCACTAGAAAGATCACAGAGATACTACTCCAACTCACATTTGCCTCGGAGGATCAGATGACAGCTTAAACTGGTCAGTACTCCGAATGGCCAAAATTTGCATATGCTTTTATCTGCTACTTTTCTTATTTGGCAAGAACGCATTCACAGTTTTGAAATAGACTTTGTATTCCTTTGTTACCCACTGCAAAAAAAGGACTGCATTTGAAAAGGTAGTGGAGTTCAAATTTTAGCTTACAACTTAGATATGTTTTCTGTCTCTCTGTCTGTTATATTATAGTGTATTCCTTTTTTAGATTCTATTTTATTTTATTTGCACTGGTAAACAAAATTAATTGCTGCAAGTCCTTTTTTTAGTCACAAAATTGGTACACAAAGAATATTCACACAGTAATCACATGCAAGTAATATTAAACAAGATGCTAACACTATGAGTACATTGAAAAGTCATCTCTAATAATTAGACAGTTGAGATAGTGGTCAATACTAAATTAATTGTTTTAACTATCTAAAATACTAACAAAATATCTTACTCAAGGATCTGACTGGAATGATTACATGACAGTTATCCTATAAGTACACCAAAAGCAGCGGGCATCATTAGTGAAAAATTCCTTGCAGACTTTCTATCTGTTGAACATATTTTAAGTTATCTAAGAAGAGAGATACATCACTGAGGACTCAGGATCTATAGCTGAAAAAGCCCTAGAAGAACAGTAAATTGATTGCAATTGAATTTATGTGCTGTTCTCTGTTTAATTGCCAGAAATCAGATATTTGGGATTTAAACTGCTGTGTAGGGATCAGCAGTGGTACTTCTATAATATCATGTTAAGAGTGTAAATAAGTACCTTATCTCTAGACAGAACTGGGACCAATTATGCATTAACCAAGGGTAAGCAGGGATGCTTTCTTTGTGAGCAGACTTGGTTTTCCATTCTTTGCAATTTGTCTAGTTACTTGATGTTCTTGTATGCACTCATAGACCATATTCTAAAATATGAACAATAACACCCTTAGCTAGCACTGACCTAGCTTTTCTTGTGAGCGGTCATAGGTTCTATAGCTTATTGCCAGACAAGCCCAGGCTTGGGAAATGGCTTTGTTTTTATACATAGATATATATATTTATATTGAATATGAGGGTTGGGTCTAACAACACCCAAATACATAAATCCATTTACACTTACAATAGGAAGACCTTCTGAGCTTGATATAGACTACTCTGTCTTGAAAATGACTAGATGTTTGTATACATACCAAAAAAGTAGTGTTTGATGTCCTTCTATATCACTGTTGCAGTATTCCTGAAAGAAGGGATGTTCCATCCTGGGCAGCCTATCGCTTGGCCAGTATTGAAAAGCTTGAAAAGGATGTTGTCTGTGCCATATGTCACATTTATGCTTCTCATGCAGAACGTAGGCTACAAAAGGGACATATAGATGCAACTATCCAGAACTTCTTTTGTCACTAGTTTGAATGCTGTTGTTGCCAGTTGTTTTGAACATTTTGTTGCTGTTCTGCTTTTTAGAGCACTAGAGAAGTGCTCTGTTGGGGTTATTTTTCTTGGTCTTGTATTTTGTATCACTACCTAGAGTTCATGTCATGCAAAAGGGAAAAATGTCAGTGTGTGAGGCAGATTCCCCATAAGGATCGTGACGAACAGTGTCTTTTTTATTTGGGCACTTCCGATGACTATACCTCTTGTAGTGTCTGTAAAGCATTTGTGCCTAAGACACTCCAAAGTTGTTTGCCTTCCTTGGCCATTTGTCTCAAAAAAACAGTGGCTTACACAGTTAGCCCAGTTAGCCCAGGATGCCATGGCAGAATCCTTTAACCCCAAGATACTCCTGCTTCATAAAAAGGCCAAGAAGTCTAGGCCGGATTCTTAAGCTGTCTGGCCTCCACCAGACATCCCTCTAGAAGTAGGTAATAGCTCTGTAGGTCATTCATTGCTTACGCTGGATTCCTGTGCCGTGATCCCACCAGTGGCTGGCATGGATCCGTCTTTTCTCGCGTCCTCTGAAGCTTTGCAGGCATCTGCTCCAGACATCAAGGGGGGAACTGGGGTTGATTATCTTGGAAGGTCCTAGAGGGATTCCGGAAGTATTGGCCAGGGAGTAAGAGTCAGGTTCTCTTCTTGAATCTCACCAAGGGCCGGAACCTCCTGTATTTGTTAGGACTGATGTTCCTTCTAAGAAATTACAAAAACTGAAGCATGTTTCATCTTGTCCTATGGATACTCAAAAGGAATGGCAACAGTTTACTCAGGGCTTATTCTCTGCCTTAATGGCCCTAAAGCCACCTCAAGGGGTTGCAGTACCCATGCCTCCTTGGACCTCTACCCCTTCTAAATGGTTTAGGAAACCAAATTCCTCGGTTGAAGACTCACTGTCTGGTAATGGGTCTTTGTCCTATTCTTCACAGATGCATTCACCTTTGGCTTATGGTTCTGATGTAGAGGACTTTGTTGACCCTGAGTCTCCTTTCAATGAATTGTCCTTTGCAGGCACAATTACTAGGATGATAGAATTTTTTCAGTGGGATTCTCCTCAAGTGTAGTGTCGGATATTCAGAGAAGATATCATGAGTTGCTTCAGGTTGATACTCCTAAACTATCGGCGGTTCCTCCTGCATTGGCTGCCTTGTTAGATACTTTCATTGCTGCTTCCAAGTCTCCTGATTCTCAGCCTCTTGCTCCTAAGAAACTTGATAGGTTCTATAAGGTTCCTGAAGATTGTCTGTTTTTATTTAAATGTCCTTCTGCTGATCCTGCTGTGGTGTCAGTTTCTTCTGACAAACCTTCTAAACTTTTGCCTTCGGATAAGGATAGTAGGACAATGGAGAGAAACAGAAAGAAAGTTTACATTGCTTCTACTTTGATCTTTAAGGGTATTAATTACCAGACCCACATGACTAGGTATGCTCTGGCTCTGGTTGCTCAGGCTTGTCAGGTTATCTCTGCCCTCCCTGATTCTGAAGGCAAATTCTCTGCCTTATCATTTTTAGATTCTGCTTCTCAAGTGGCTCACCTCTGTTTTAAGTGTAGCTATAATGCTGCTGGTGCCTCTTCTAGGGCCACTGCTTTTGGGTCCATGATGATGAGGCATTATTCTTGGCTTCATCTCCAGTCTCTTCCTGAGGAAATTAAAGCCAAGTTGCTGTATGCTCCTTTGGATAATATTCATCTTTTTGGGACTGCTGCAGCTGACTTGTTTAAGTCTCTTCAAGAGAAAGGCAAAGCCTTGCAAGACCTTAAAAATATTTTTGACTTTTCTGTCCCTAAGTTCCAGACGAATTATCCATCTAGAGCTGCTTTATTATACAGGCAAACCTGCCAGGCCTCTAGGTCAGGATGGGTGGGAGGCAGGCCCCCTCTGCTAAGGCTTCTCAGATTTCTGTGACCCAGAAGCCTCCCTTATCTGATAAGCCTGCTTTGCTTTGACAATTCGCTCCCACCCCCTTTAAACCAGGTTCCTTTGTCCCTTCACCTCTCCCTTTGTCTTCCAAATTGGCATCTCATCATTTCATACTCTTGGGTTTTTTCCATCATCCATTACAGTTACTTCATGGTATGTAAATCTATCCCTCCTTTTATCTGAGATTCCTCAACCTCCTTCTAGAACATCTTTCTTATTTCCTGGAGGTTCTAGGGTCCCTGTTGAACCAAGGGACCATTCAACCTCTCCCCCTTCCCAAATGGGAAAGGGCTTTTCTTCCAGGATGTTTTTGGTTCCTCAAAAGAAGAGGACTTGGAGACCTATTTTGGATCTCTCTCTGTTTAACACCATTCTCAAGATCCCTTCTTTTTGGATGCTTACTCTTCAAACTCTGTTTCCTCTTTTATGACCCCAGGCTTTTCTAGTGTCCTTGGATCTGAAAGATGCATTGTTGACAAACTCAAGAGGTTAGGTACAAACTCATATGTCACCCTGTGGATAGCCAACTGGCTCACAGACAGGACCCAGGAAGTTAGAACTGAAGAGTCCACCTCTATAAAGAGACCAGTCTCAAGTAAAGTCCTTCATGGATCAGTCCTTGGACCGCTCCTTTTTGGCATTTACTTCTCTGAAGTCAAGGCCAATGTCACTGGTCTCTGGCTGACTAAATTTGCAGATGATTGCAAAATAGGAGCTGTCATTGAATCCCACACTGACATAAATGTTCTCCAGGAGGGGCTGACACAGACAAACAACTGGTGTCAGAGCCATGGACTAAAACTAAATGCCAAGAAATGCATGGAAATGCATAATAGCATCCTTCAGGAAGTCATTCACCCCTGGTAACAATCATATTGACAATACACCCCTTAGAGTTGACCCAATAGTCAGGGACTTAGGGACACATATAAATAGTAATCTAGCCTTTAACTATCATGTGTCTATAGGAGTAAGGAAATCATTCTATGTATCGCAACATATAAGCCCAAGGAAGTCATTGTTCCACTGTATTCGGCATTCATCAGACCTATCATTGAGTACAGTGCCCCCTTTGGTATGTACCTAACCAGGCATATCCAACAATTGGAATGTCCAAAGAGGTTCCTCACTAAATGAATACAGGGCTTAAGTAAAATGTCCTATGCAGACTGCCTCAAGGCTCTGTCCCTGTATTCTGTCTCCTACAGGCTTTTGAGGGGAGATCTATGCCTGACATACAGGGAATTGTCAGACCCCACTCTGATGGACCTCCTGCATATCTGCAAAACAAACAACACCAGAATTACCCATTTTAAAAACTTAAACCTTGCCTGTGATATAAATAGGACCTGCTGGAGATACAGGTATGTATCCCAGAGATCCCCCCTCCCCCCCGTACTGTTTGAACAGGCTCCCCTTCCATGTGAAGCAGAGTTCCTCCCTAACCAATTCAAGTGCAACCTGGACAATTGGATGGGGAACAGGAAATTCACCCCTGGTTTGGCACCTAAGTCTCTAACAGATATAGGCAACCTGTAAATGGTTCATCTCCCAGGCCCTAGCTTGTAATTGTTCATCTCCCAAGACCCTGCTTCACTTATCAAAGGAATCAGAACTTGTCAGAGATTTGGGATGCATGGCTAGGCTTAAAACAACCCTTGTGGTCATTAGCCTAGTAAACACCTATGATCCTATGAACCTATGAACCTATGCTTATCTTCATATCCCTATTTACCCTCTCTACAGGAAGTTTTTACATTTCACTGTGTCTTCCTCTCATTTTCAGTTCTCTGCTTTGCCATTTGGCCTCTCTACTGCCCCAAGGGTATACACAAAATGCCTAGCTCCTGTGATTGCCTTCTTCAGGATCCAAGGTATTCAGATTTTTCCTTATCTAGATGACCTGTTGATTCAGGCACTTTTTCTCAGTCGATTGTTGCAGGATCTTCAAAGTCTGGGGTTTACTATCAGCTTTCAAAAGTCCACCCTGACTCCTTCTCAGGATCATGTGTGTGTGATGATGTGAGGTATTGCCAGCTATGCCAGGAGAAGTAGGGCAGTGGATGTGTAACATACCCCAGCATATCTAGCTGGTGTTTTGCAAAGTGTGTGTCATTTATATAGCAAACTGATTTGTACAGGTGCTTGTGTTGAAAATGTATTTGTAAAGTTGCGTGTGTTAAATATGTACCAGCAGTGGGTCTTGCTGGACAGAAAAGAAATACACCTGTATGTCAGACAGTATTGTAACTTTTGAAATGAATATATTGTAACAGAGGATACTGGAAGAGAAGAGGGTAATCTCAGTTCAGCTAACATTGAAAAATAGTCTGAAATTAAATTACCTGGTTTAAGCCATAAAGATGGTATCTTACAGTTCTGATTACAGCCAGAGACAAAATGTCTGTGAAAATCAAGACTAGGAATCCTACTGCATTGTCCTTAGTGGTGAACTAATTGCTACCCTGGAAGGGTAGACGTTTTGAAATGGTTTTATAGCTTCCAAATGCTATAGCACACCTTAGCAAAGCTCTATGTATGTGTATGGTAACACATATCTGCTAAATTATGGTTCAATTTCTAGTAAAGGGGTAGTGTGGGAACCAGAGTCAGATGACCAAATGTATGTAACATCATTCTGTAATCCAGCACTGAAATGATGGTTTAACACTAAGGTGAGACAGAAGTCTCAGAGCAGTCTGTTTTTTGAAACCTGACAAAGAAGGATCCCTAACCCACTTTATTTTCCCTTGCTCTAGTAAGTGAACTAGGGAACAAGAAAAAAGCTTGTAGCGGTGAACAAAACAAAAACTCCAAAAATCCAAAAACCAGTGTAGAAACGGAGAAAAAACGGCAATTTGAATTCTTTCTGGACAACGTTTATTTACCAAGCCACAGTACACTCAGTAGATTGAATAGGCTAAACAAAATCTATTGTAAAACATAAACGCTATTTAATCCTTGTGTTTTCGTCTGCTGTATTGAGACTTCATCAGATGAAACTTTATTAACATTTACACTCCCTTTTTATAGTCTACATAATCACTTTAATTAATAAACACAATTAAAATCAATTAACCCAATTAACATATTAAAACAAGTGAAATTAATTTCCATGTGGTTAATATAAACTCATTTCTTTCATAGGATAAAGGACTAAATACAAGAATATATATATATATATATATATATATATATATATATATATATATATATACACAAAACAATTCATTTTGTGGTATTCAGCTGCCATCTAGTGGAGATTCATATTTATTTATTTAGCATGCAAGACCATAAATTAAAAACCATAAGGAAGTCCTCTGTATTAAAAAAACAAATTTTCATATTAATATTATTTATGAAAATAATTTATAAAAATACCCTTATATCAAATAAATTATTAATAAAATTAACAGAAATTGTTGCTAGATCAGATTTATATACTTTCTTACAACAATATCATTATAATTTAGCTGCCCTTAATTTCAAGACTGGCAATATGCTAGTATATTCGTTCAACCCAGGTGGGTTGCATGCTTCTAGTGTTACCTGCCACCAAAGCTCCCTATATTCCACTTTTTCCTCCCAGGGGCCCCCTCTTATGTCTCTTTGGGTATGTTCTAACACTGTAAACTTGAATGTGGCTCCTGTGCATTCCTTGCTATGTTTGAATAAGGCATTAGTATCCTTACAATTCTTAATGTCATTAAGATGCTCATAGATTCTTCTTTTGAGTTTTCTTTCTGTTTTCCCTATATAGAAGGAATCACAGATCCCACAGGTGGCCATATAAACTAGTCCCATAGATTCACAATTATAATAATTCTTATTATTAATAATTAATCTGTTCCTACTTGTAATGTGCAACCTATTGGTGTTTGAAATATATGGGCATTGGGCACATCTACCACATTTATATGTACCCATCTTCTTTGCCCCTTGTGGAGCCACATTTTTCTTACTTTCTAAAATGTTTCTGATACTTTGGGCATTTTTATACACTATTTTTGCCGAAATCCCTTCTATTTTATCTATGTCAGTTATATCAATAAATCTACCCCATTCCTTAAAAATATTCTTCTGATGTTATTATTCATAGCATTATATTCTAGGTTTAAGGCTAATTGGAAATTCTCTTGGTTTACACTTTTGTCTTTAGGTTCCACCTTTTCTAGGTCAGTAATTTTCACAATAGGGGTATATTTAATGTCTCTACCCTTTTCTATTTCCTGTCTTATTTCCTTAACAAGTTTTAGTGGATATCCCCGATCCTTAAACATTTTTTCTAATAAGTCACATTCTTTAAGGAAATCATTTTGACAACTTGTCATTCGGCTTCCCCTTACGAATTGTCCTTTTATGATATTCTTTTTGCAGTGGAGGGGATGTGCACTATTGTAGTGTAGAAACATATTACAATATGTAGGTTTTCTGTATATTTTTGTTTCTAAACTTTCCTCTTTTTTGTAAATTTCCAGGTCCACCATTTTGTATGTAAGGTCTGAAGCCTGTATAAGTAAAGATTCTTGGTCTTTTTTGGAAAGTATTAATAATATAGGGTTTGATGGACACAATAATTTGCTCACAATTGATGTAAAAGACCTCTATACCTCAATACCACAAGATGTAGGTATTGAGTGGGTGATTTTGAACATAAAAGAAAAAGGAGCACCTCTATCTGAACTAGTGTTAGTTGAAGAGTTATTAAGTATAGTACTGGCCCATAATTATATAAGTTTTAAAAATATTTTTTTTCATCAAAAAAGCGGAGTGGCAATGGGGTCACCCTGCGGATCAAGTTTTGCTAACTTGGTTATGAATTATTGGGAGAAGTACTATATATTTAATAAAGAACATATAAATTGCCAAATTACTTACTACACTCGATACTTGGATGATATATTTATATTATTCAAGGGAAATCAAAACCAGGCAGAGTGCCTGGTAAAGTATTTGGATGAAAGTACTGATTTCCTTCAACTTACATATAATTTTGAGGAGAAACAAATTTCATTTTTAGATGTACTCCTGATTAAAAATAATATCAAGAAGAAGTATGAGACTCGAATTTATAGGAAACCATCCTATTCAAATACTTTTTTACATTATTCTAGTGCTCACCCTATGTTTCAAAAAAGGTCAGTTGTCAAGGGACAACTGGTTAGGGCAGCACGAATGATTTCAAGAGAGGATAATTTCCATGAAGAATGCAATAATTTGTGAGAGATGTTCCTGAGAAGAGCTTATCCAAATACTATGTTGTATAACTTAATAGATGAAGTTCAAGGGAAGAGAAATAGGGAAGTCTATACACCAATAGTGAGAAATAACATGGAAATACATGCTCAAGTAATAGTAGCAAATACCCACGAGGACTCCATGGGTGAAATAACAGATTCCAACATAGAAGTAATGGATATGGAGAGAACCCCAAGTTTTGAGTACAGTCTCACCTTGACTTTTAATTCTGATTTTTATTTCTTGAAAGGCATTGTATCTAAAAATTGGAACATTATTAAAGAGAGTAAAGAAATAATAGAAAAAATAGGGGAAGCACCAAAATTCACAGTAAGGAGCGACAGGAACTTTAAAGAACTTTTGGAAGGTATACATAAAAATAACAATAATTCCAACAACAATAAAAGGGGTATGTATACATGTGGTTCCTGTCCTTACTGTAAATACATTTTGGTGAATAATACAATAACTATTAAAATTTTGGATTTAAAAAGTAAAGGTAGATTTAACTGTAATTCTAAAATGGTAGTATACTTGGCTAAATGCCAGTTCTGACCTTGTTTTTACATGAGCAAAACTATTCATAGAATAAGGGACAGAATCTATGAACATACTTATAGTATAAGTAAAGGTAAACAAGAAAATGCATTAGCCAAGCATGTGTTAGAACATCCTGCACATGTATTTAAATTTTGGATCCTCGACCAACTGTTACATAATATAAGAGGGGGACCTGTTGAAATAGAACTTGAAAGGCAGGAATTATTATGGCAGATCAGACTATATGCATATAACTGGCCAGGCCTTAATGATATGTGTTCAATTATGGCTATATTAAAACTCACAAGCTTTCGCAGGTAATTTGGTTTATAAAATATTTGTATATGTAAGACCTGGGTAATAAGTACAGAAGTCCAGTGGATGTTCCTAAAATGAAATAAATATCTAATATAATATGGAATGTATATATGTGTATATATATATATATATATATATATATATATATATATATATATCTATATATAATACTTGTATATGTATATATGTATATATATTTGTATATATGTATATATATATATATATATATGTATATATAGATAGATAAATAAAATTTAAAAAAATACAGATATAAATATGGAATTAAAAGAATAAGGTTATTTCATGTTTATATTGCGGTAGCTGCTAGTTATGTTAGACTGCTGTTTTCTCTGTATTTATTTGTGCTTTTTGAATTAGTTGATATGTTTTGAATAGGAGAGTTAAGCATTTTATAGAATTTTGCAATTATTTCTGTTATTTATGGGTTGATTTGATATAAGGAATATATTCCTTTAATGCTTTTAATTAATTTACCAGCTGACTGATTACGTATACTATTTAAACAGTATTGTTTAATTTTATGGTATCTGATGAAGTTCGTGTATTACTTGAATGAAAAGCGCTTCAGTACATCAGTTTTAATAAACGGGTTGTTTCACAGGTGCTTGGTATTTTGTTCATGGATTCAAGGAGTTTTCAGTGTTTTGTCTGGTTTTGTACGAAGTTTCTAAGCTGCCCATACCTTACTTGGATAGAAGGAGGTTTCTCTGTTCACCTGTGAGAGAGGGAGCTTTGAGCAGCCATATGTCCATGGAGGAGTGGTTCCAGCCCAGAAGTTAGTAGTTTATAGGCCATTTTGGGCTAATTTCTATCTCTTTCATTTCCCTGCTGTAAAACCCGCATTCACATGGTTTTGCACATCTGGGCAGCGCCGGTTAGCTAGGGCTAAATTATTCCCGGCTCCACCAAGTCTCATCTTCAGTTTTTCCCTTGAACGTAGCCTAACTTTCAACCTAAGCACTTAAAAAGCATCCTACAGTCCAGCACTTGCTCAATAAGCACTAATATACCCTGTCACTTGATTGTCCAGCAGGGCAAGGCTCATTATTCACCCCTCACCAGCCAAGCGACTAAGCAGCTCACCCTACTATTCAGGCATGACCAAAGGGCTATTTCAGGTATACTCTACAGTCCAGCTGGTAAACCTGGGTATCCTTCAGGCAATGTTACAACTGCCTCATGTACACAGACAACCCTCTCCTCCTACCACAAAACATTAACATATGCGAGAGATGCAATTATATAGCTAAATTGGAGGCTAAGCTCTCTCCATCCAAGACTGGAACAGGCAGTCATGAGGAGAAGGTTAACACTTGCACCACACCTCCAGCCTCACATAGACATACTAAACCAGCACTGGCAAAAAATACACATAAATACATGAAATCATACTCGAAGGCTCTAAATAAAAACCTGCAAAAGCATCAGAGACCTCCAAAGTAGACACCCAACAAACCTGCACCTTCCCTCATAAACCAGACAACACATAAAGCACAAAATTAGTGTGCTGCCCAATCACAGCCCTTAAGGCAAAATAACATACCTAACACACTAGTAATAGGTGAGGCTATAGTCAGGCACACTGAGGTCCCACTCACTAGGCTGGACAAGGAGAAGGTTACTGTTAGCTGCCTGTCGGGAACCAGAATCTGCCACATAACACAAGCACTCAAGTCATTCCACAACAAATACGAATATGACTCTGTCATTGTTCATGTTGGTGTGAATGACCTGAGATGTACCTCCCTGGACTACATGAAAAGAGACATGGAAGAGCTCTCTGATTATGTAGCCCAGGCGGGTATGACCCTGACCCTGAGTAGCATCCTGCCCTCACCAAGAATGATACCGCAGTATAAAGAAAAAAATTATCAATTTCAACAATTGGCTAAGCTTCTGGTGTCATTCAAAGGGGATCCAGTGTCTGTCAGCCTGGGACAAAATGCTCAACTAGCCTCATTGCTTTGCAAGAGATGGCTTGCACCTGTCACCCCTAGGTTTCGAATACTGGCCAAGGCTCTTGCTGCCCCCATAGTGCCTTTTTTAGGGAAGGCTCAAAAGTCAAACACACCTCTGTAAAAATCATAAATAAAAAAATAAGGGTTATGCTACTCAGCGCCAGGAGTTTAAATCTCAAAATGCATGCACTCAAAGCACTCCTCAGTATGGAGAACATTGACATCTGTGTAGTAACTGAAACCTAGCTCACAGCTCCACAGAGCACCCCTGCACTACTGGGTACAACTCATACCACACATTTTGGCCACAGAACATGGACTGAAACACAAAAGGAGGGGTTGAATCCATATTCATCAAGGATACCTACACCTCCAGGTTAGTGGCACAGCATGATACCTCTGAGATCATCCATGTGCAACTAACATCGGACAAATCTGCAGTGAAAATTGTGGCCTGCTACAGATCACCCTCCATGATCCAGGACCACCACTCCGCCTTTCTGGAGACACTGGAAAACATGAAGGTCCTATCGAACACCCTGATATTGGGCAATTTCAATTACCCTACTGTTAACTGGGAAAACTACTCAAGTACAAACTCCCAGGTCCAGCGCTTCCTGGAATTTATAAACTCAAATGCCCTGGATCAGCTGGTAAACTCCCCTACCAGAGGTGAAAACATATTTGACCTGGTCATCACCAACATGGGCGACAGGTGTTCCGCACAGGAGGTAACCCGTCACTGGTTAGATCAGACCACAAACTAATCAATCTCGATGTCCACACCACACCACCACCCCCAACCAAGGAAACCACAGTGAAATTCTTTTCTATAGCAAACTTCACCTTACTTAAGACAAAGGTGGTAAGTGTCACAGTCCCCACGCTAAAGGATGTGTCCAAGATGCAGGAACCTTTACAAATGCACTCTATGAGCACCTACAAAGATGCATGGATCATGTCATTCCTAGCAAAACCAAGACTCACTCCCCTAAGAGAAAGAAACCAGTCTGGTGGACCCCTACCATAAATAGGCTATACAACAGAAGGAGGAAACTAGTTCAGAAAAAAAGCAAATCCCAAGAAGGAAAGACATCCCTGATCAGCATCAGTAAGAAACTAAGGTCCCTCATAAAATCAGCCAAGGCTAACTTCAAAAGAAAAATAGCCAAGGATTCAAAAGATAACCACAAAGCCTTCTTTAGCTATGTCAAGAATCTAAGTGGCAACTTGCAGATATGCTCTGAACTAGTGCAAAATAGCAGAAAATATACTGAACCTACTGATATTGCCAACATCCTGGCAGATAGATTCAGTGCAAACTTTACCCCCTTCTCACCCCCAAAAGGGCCCACAACAATACCAGAAAAGTGTAGTGTCCCAGAAATCACAGATGCACAGGTGAAAACAGCTCTTTCAAAAGCCAAAAGCACAGCGTCAGTGGGGCCATATGGTGTCCCAGGCTGCGTCTTGCACAAACTACAGAACAAACTAACCCCCCCACCTAAACATACTGTTCAACATCAGCCTCTCCACAGGCTACGTGCCCATAGAATGGCGCATAGCAATGGTTATTCCGCTCCACAAAGGAGGGGCCACAACTGATCCTGGTAACTATCGCCCCATAAGCCTGACTAGCCTGGTCTGCAAGGCTATGGAGCGCATCATCATGGAACTCATTAACAAAAACTTTGGGAACCTCCAAACACTTGACCCGACCCAGTTTGGCTTTGTTAAGGGCAGATCATACCTAATAAACCTGGCTGACTTCTTCGAGGCAGTCGCCAAGGCCATAGATGAGGGGAAGGTGGTTCACACAGCCTACCTTGACCTCGCCAAGGCTTTTGACACCATTCCCCACTCGGGAATTATAGAAAAACTCACCAGCCTGAACATAAACCCCTACGTCATGAGATGGGTTGCCAACTGGCTTACAGACAGAACTCACAAGGTAAGAATAGAGGGCTCCATGTCCAACTCTAAACCAGTCACTAGTGGTGTCCCACAAGGCTCAGTCCTGTGACCCCTACTGTTCGGCATATACTTCTCAAAATTACAGGCAAACACAGGAGGACTATGGCTAACCATGTCTGTCGATGACTGCAAACTGGGAGCCATAACTGACTCTCCGGCTGATACGGACATTCTCCAAAAGGGCCTTACTGAGATGGACACCTGGTGTCAAAGTCATGGTCTCAAGCTAAATGCCAAAAAATGCATAGTCATCCCATTTGGGAAAAACAAAACACCCATGAATTACCACATAGGTGGCATCCCTCTTAATACAGAAGAGGTAATAAGAGATCTGGGGACCCAGGTAGATAGTAATCTCTCCTTTGAAAATCATATTGCCAAAGTAGTTAGGAAATCTTTCTATGTAGCCCATCTAATTATTAAAGGGTTCACATCTAGAAATAAAGAGGTTATAGTTCCCCTCTACTCATCACTCATCAGACCCATCATAGAGTACAATGTCACATTTGGGATGTACCTCACAAGACACTTTCAACAGCTGGAAAGACCACAAAAGAACCTCACCAAGAGGATTACTGGCCTCAAACATATGTCCTATGCAGCCCGACTGGAAAAAACTCCAGCTGTACTCAGTGACATATAGCTTACTCAGAGGTTACCTCTGCCTGACTTACAAAGCCATGTCCAACTCAGAATTGATGGACATGCTCCACCTAAAGAAATCCAAGTCACTGCGAGCAACTCGCTCTAGTGAGCTAAACCTCACCACAACAATAAATAGAACATGCTGGAGGGATATATTCCTGTCACAGAGACTCCCCATGCTTAGGAACAAAATTTCTAACTACATTAGGCAGAGCCCCTCACTAACACTCTTCAAGAGAAACCTTGACGAGTGGATGGGTAACAGAAAATATACCCCTGGGATCACTTCATTGGCTCTTCTTGACAGAGGCTCAGTTAATTAATCAATGGGAAGGCAAAAGCTAACACACTCTGACTAGGCTTATAAATGCCCTCGGGCAGATAGCCTAGTACCTACCTATGAAGCTATGAACCTATCATACATGCCAATCTAATACATTGACCTTTGACAAGTGACATTTTTTGAAAGTCAGGGTGTCCACTCTCATAGTGTAAGAGAGTATTAGAATATGTGGGTTTTCTGTATATTGTGGTTTTGTTCTACTTCATTTTTGATAATAAATATATCTAAAAAAATTATCTTGTCACTGCTTTGTTCCATAGTGAAATTTAAAAAAGATGTACTAGTATTTAAAAATTCAAAAAATATCTGTAAAGCATTTTCACTGCCTTCCCAGAATATTAATATATCGTCCAAAAATCTCCCATGGAATTTATACAGCTTGAATAGCTCTGAAGTGAATACCTGAGTGAGTTCCCACTGGGGCAAAACTCTACTGGCAAACAGGGGGGCACAGGCCGCCCCCAATTGCTATGCCTGTTGTCTGTTTAAATAGTTAGTTCTCAAATATGATGTAATTGTTATTAAGGACCAATTCCATTAAAGTTCTAAGCATTAATATCCTTTCATGCCTTATATTTGTGTTACTGCATAAAAAAATCATAAAATAGGTCAAGGCCCTCTTCATGTGGTATTACCCTAAATAAATCTTTTATATCAGTGGTAGCCAAAATTAATTTATTACTATATAATTCTTTCTTGATTTTTTTTCAAACAATCCCATGAATCCTTGAGTATATGTTGGTAATCAAGAAGCGTAGATTTCAAATGAAAATCAAGAAATTTGGCTAAAGATGTTTTCCATGCTTTTGCATCCACAATAAGCCTTGGGGGTGTTTCTGATGCTTTTATGTATCTTGACATTTCCAAATATTGTTGAAGTTTTGGGGTACATTTGTGTTAGAAAGTTATGTTCTTCCTGTGTTACCTGATAGTTAAATAATAAATCATTCAAATTGACATCAATATTTCTGTTAGCCATATTAAACTCATTTAGAGAGCTTTCCACATAACAGTCTCCATATAGAATCCCCAACATTTTATCTATGTACATTTGTTGGTCCGTGACCACCAAACCTCTCCACTTATCAGACTTCATAATTCTAATGGATTTATAACAAATACTCTGGAAAAGTCTTGTTTCACACTCTGTTAAATTAAATGTAGTAATTTTGGATTTGTTTAACAACATTCTGATATCATTTATACACATATTTTCAAATAAATAAATAATAGGGTGGGGTGGAGGGTTGAATGTACTCATTCTTGTACAACCCTTAACTGATTAATAGGTAACATTCTTCTGAAAAAAGCAATTTAAATTTAATTTCCTAGTATATATTTTTAAATCTAGGAGATACTTGTCAACATTAACATTTCTTAATGGTACAAAATTCATGCCTTTTCAAATAAAGAGACCCTTTCACCAGTAACAGTTTCACTACTGTAATTGTAAATCGTAAAATCATTATGTTCATTAGTCACAACAGTGCACACTTCATGTTCAGCATCACTATTTTCAGATACTAGAAACGTCTCTGTGTTCTGCCCCCCTCCCACTCCCTGAATAACCATTTCTCTGTCCATATTGGTAACCCCCATTCGTATTGTTCCAGTCCCTGTTGGCATCCTGTTGCCTCTGGTTGCAGATCCTTTCGGATCTTCTGGGGGCTTCAAGGACATATTAAATAAGAATTGGTTCATTTTTAGAGGAGATCAAGAATTTTTAAAAAATGTGGGGGAAAAGCCATGTGTTGTATATAAAAAGATGCTTGTTTTAAAAATTTACTTGAACAAAAGACAGAGGGTTATAAAACCTATGGAAAAGGATGGATGACCAAATGTGGTCAGTGTACATAGTGTTCCAGTATTTTTGAAATGGACACCTTACATATTCCACATTATGGTCTAATACATTTGAACCATAGGTTGAATTGTAACAGCACTTTTGTAGTTTATGCAGCCTGATGCCAATCCTGTGAAGGATTTTACTTAGGCAAGACTAAAAAGGCTTTCAAAGTGCATGTATACCAACACAATTGATTGTGTCTTTCGGCTTTTCCCGGTTAGGGGTCGCCATAGCAGAACTCCGGTCCGCTAATGATTGGCAGTAGAGTTTTACGTGCTGGCTTGTCGGGCCTAACGCACAACCTTCAATGAAGGAACGCCCGTTCATGCATGTTGCCACACAGAAGACGCTCTAACTGAGAATCAAACGGGCAACGTCTAACTGTGAGGCGACAACGCTACCACAGCACCACCACCAACACAATTATGATATTTAAAAAAAACAATAAAAAAATGCATTGGTATTGCACATCAAGGAAAATCCTGACCATAGGTTTAAATTTATTGCCTTTCACCAAGTTGTTCTTAACAACAGGGGGGTCCACAAGAATTGTTTCTCAAATTTAGAGAATGTATGTGGCAGTTAAGATTTAATGCCAACAACCCCCTGGGTTGAATGATATTATTTCCCTCTCTAGTTATTTAAAACTGAAAGCTGAATTTTATCTTTGATAGTTTTGTAATGTTTTAACTTGTACAGCAAATAAGGAAAGTAGGGGAAAATGTGATCAATGTATGTTTATAATACATCTTTTTATACTGTCTTAGTGTATCAACAGTATGCTGGATTGATGTTTATTTATTTATTCATATGGGTTACTGTGAAGAACAAACACTATTGTAGTTTGTTTTGTCTTGTAATTTTTTTTTATTATTGTTTCTAAATCAAGTTTCACTTCTATTTCAATGTTTAGTTTTAAAACATAGCGTTGCAATGCAACCTGAATCCTGTAGAGGCAATACAGCTTGAGAAACAGTGCTGCAATACAATTTTAATTTATTAGAGGAAATTAATTGTGGTCATGTGGTGGTGCCTGGCTTTAAAAGGAAATGATGTCAATGTTTTATGTAATCTGATGAAGTCAAGTGTATCTACTGACGAAAGCGCTCATTAAAAAAGTATTTTTCTTCATATTTTGTGGCGTTTTTTTCTTATTTTCCTTCATCTTAGCAAAGCTCTATGTATGTGTATGGTAATACATATGTGCTAAATTCTGGTTCATTTTCTAGTAAAGGGGTAGAGTGGGAACCAGAGTCAGAAGACCAGATGTATGTGACATCATTCTGTAATCCAGCACAGAAATGATGGTTTAACACTAAGATGAGACAGACGTCTCATAGCAGTCTGTTTTTTGAAACCTGAAAAAGAAGGATCCCTAACCAAGTTCATCTTGCCTTGCTCTAGTAAGTGAACTAGGGCACAGTAATTCTTTAATTCAGCCAAGAAAATATAGTGAGATTAGTTAAGTATTGTTTTTCTGTATCCGTGTGAACATTTCCATCTGTGTTATTTTTAACATTTCCTGTGACTGAAACTCTGGTACTTATTGTAAACAGATATTTAGTATGTTCATTCTCTTTCATTATTTATTATTAAATATATTTAAACTTTTTATTCTGGCTGGTCTTTTAGAGAATATTTTAACCTTTGAGAGTACTTATATGTATTTGGAGACACTGTGGCTGCTCCTGAAAGACTTGCCACATTGGTCAAACACTACCACTTGTATTAGTATTAATTTTACTTGGTATAATTGGGTACCCTTGCAAGAGCCCTAGAGTAGCTGGCTTTGGAGTGTTCTGGTGGCAGTACCTACTCTATAGTCTGGGCAGAGAGGGCATAGCTAGTAAATCTGTGCCAGCCTTTTCCAGGTGTGTGTGTGTGTGTGTGTGTGTGTGTGTGTGTGTGTGTGTGTGTGTGTGTGTGTGTGTGTGTGTGTGTGTGTGTGTAAATCAAATCTCAGAGAGTGTGTGTGTGTGTGTGTGTGTGTGTGTGTGTGTGTGTGTGTGTGTGTGTGTGTGTGTGTGTGTGTATGTGTGTGTGTGTGTGTGTGTGTGTGTGTGTGTGTGTGCGTGTGTGCGTGTGTGTGTGTGTGTGTGTGCGTGTGTGTGTGTGTGTGTGTGTGTGTGTGTGTGTGTGTGTGTGTGTGTGTCAGCTACTTGGAGCAAGGACACAGAGGGCTGGTTTCACAGAGAGGGTGGTGGAGGACTTTGCTTGGAACACTCAGCTGAGGCCTCAGTTCTACAGCTGTGGTCAGTGAGGAGTCTTTTAACATAGTGAGACAGCTTTAAAAAAAGCAACAGAGAAAGGAAAATCTCTGTTGCTTTTTTTAAAGCTGTCTCGCTATGTTAAATGAGTTTAACATAGGGAGACACATTTTTAAAAGCAACGGAGATCTTCCTTTCTCCGTTGCTTCCACACACAGTTCTGATGTACTGCGTAACCATACACATGCGCAGTACATCAGAACTGCCGCATAATACTGGACAGCTGTGGAATGGCAGCAAGGAGGCATTATGCAATGCCATTATTTAAGAAAAGTAAGCAATTTTTTTTCTTAAATAATGTCATTGTATAATAACATTAACCACTTCTGGGTGTGGCTAATGCTAGATTTACCCATGGTTGTCTTTCTTTGGCCACTCGGGCTTTGCCCTCATGACCAAACCACACCAACTGTGGGTAAATCCAGCATTACCCACATCCATGCATGGGTTATTGCTTAAATAATCTACACTTCCCCATATCTACACTTCACCCATATATCCCATATCCTAATCAGACATTCACTACACACAAATGTATCTAACTATAAACAAACAACACCCAACTACCGGAAAAGTATAATTTACATATACATTCAGCTATACAACTATATTACTATACATACACTTCACATAACCCTACTTCTAACCCTAAAGTAAAGGTTGCATGTATTACTTGTATGCACTTACCTTAACCCGCACCCTAACCCTAAGGTCTGTAACTATTGCACATTTACATTAGGGAGCTACACCAGATAAGGGCCAACTATGACAATTCGATATTTTGAATTTTGCGCTTCAGGACATGTTCAGGGTTTTACAGGAGACAGGTTAAAATATTCTCTAAAAGACCAGCCAGAATAAAAAGTTTAAATATATTTAATAATAAATAATGAAGGAGAATGAACATACTAAATATCTGTTTACAATAAGTACCAGAGTTTCAATCACAGGAAATGTTTTCACGCTTTGCTATTTATGTGTCGGCATTTAGGTATTCGCGTAAGTGAGATTT
The DNA here is from genome assembly GCF_019279795.1 of Protopterus annectens. Classification (NCBI taxonomy): domain Eukaryota; kingdom Metazoa; phylum Chordata; order Ceratodontiformes; family Protopteridae; genus Protopterus; species Protopterus annectens. The sequence continues at coordinate 1,460,451,096 of NC_056739.1, forward strand.
CACTATTTTAATATAGACCCCTCCAAAGGTGTTGTTGTTGACAGCCTTTTTTCAGTCTCTTCCTCCTCTGATGGCCATGCCAACCAGGGAATTTAATTAGACCCTGGGATTCATGGTCTCTTCTATTTTGATGCTTCCTCTTGCCAGACTACATATGCAGAAGCTTCAGTGGTACTTCAAGTCACTTTGGCCGCAACATCTTCACCATCTGACTTTCAGAGTACCTCTTCTTCTCTGTCTCAAGATGGAATTTGAGTGATGGATTCAACAGTTTGCTTTCAACCCAGGCTGTCTCTTTCAGTCTCCAGTCCCTTCTCAATAGCTGTTCACCAATGTCTCGGACATGGGGTGAGGGGCATCTCTTGGTCACCTGAAAGTTCAGGTTCCTTAGCCTCTCCATCAGAAATCATACCATATTAACATCAAAGAGATGAGGACTCTGATTCTGGCCCTTCAGAATTTTCACCCCATGTTCTCTCCAGGCCCCTTGAAGGTGTACTCAGACAACACTACAGTGATGTGGTCTGTCAACAAGCAGGGGGCATGAAATCTTACCTCCTCTGCATGGCAGTGCTTCAGGCTTGGGCAGTGGTTCTCAGTTATCAGTTAACTCTTCATGCAATATACATTCCTTCAGAGCACAATATTGTGGCAGACTCTCTGAGCAGGTCAAAAACACAGACTTGCAAATGGATGAGTCACAGAGACATGTTTCTGGACATTGTCCATTGGTGGGCTATTCCTCACGTTGATCGTTTTTCCTGCCCTCTAAACAGGCAGCTTCCCCTCTTCTGTTCCAGAGTGCCATGCCATCTGGACTGGAAAATGGACACCCTATCCTTTCTTTGGAAGGGGAGGTTTCTTTATGCTTTCCCTCCTCTTCCTCTGCTTCCAAGAGTCCTGCAGAAGATACAGCTGGACTCCACAAAAATCTTGCTAGTGACTCCCTTTCAGCCGAGACAGCACTGGTTCCCCATCTTAATATATCTGCCAGGGGCAGTCATCACAACTTACCTCACCAGTTGAATCTCCTCACACCGGACAATTGGTCTCTCAGCCATCCCCACTTGTCCACTCTGCATCTGATATTGTGGGTGATAGAGTTTTGATCCCTTTCAGGCACCTCTTTTCTGAGGACATGTTCAGGGCTTTACAGAAGGCAAGGAAACCCTCAGCCAGAAAATGTTATATGTCCAAATGGAAAAGATTTTCAGTCTGGTGCCATTCTTGTACCAAGGACCACTTTTCAGTGGGGGTCCCTCTGATCCACTCTTATTTGTGTGAGTTGCTGCAATCTGGCTTGTCCTATTTTTTATGAAGGCCCATTTGTCAGCCATTTCTGCTTGTCTGCCATTGACTCCTCCTTTGACTTCTCATTTTGAGGTCAAACAATTTCTTAAAGGTGTTCTGCATATTAGTCCTCCAAGAAAACCTATCTCTCCTCCTTGGGACCTTAATTTTGTTTTGGAAACATTGACTCAGGTTCCTTTTCAGTCTTCAGATTCTGCTTCTTTGCAACACTGTACCTGGAAGACTGTTTTGGTGCTGGCTTTTACTTCTACTCAGAGAGTTTCTGAGCACCAGGCCCTTAAGGCCATTCCTTCTTTTTTGGTTTTTCACAGGGACTGGGTGTCCCTTCATACTAATCCTTCTTTTATGCCTAAGGTGGTAAGTGAGTTGTCCTTAAATCAGTTGACAAAACTCCCTTTTTTCTCTTTTCCTTATTCTGCTACTGAGAGGGTCCTCTATACCTTGGATTTGCACAGACAGCTCAGGTACTATTTGGATAAAAATAGGACTATTTGTAAGTCTGATCAGTGTTTTGTTTCCTTTCACCTCAGGTTTTTAGGTTTGGCTGTTTCTAAGCAAACCACCTCCTCCTGGATATCTAAGGTCATTTTTTCGTTATTCTTTTCATAGCAAGTCTCCGTCTCTTCTGTTAGAGCTCTTTTACTATGGCTGTTACCTTTTCTGGGGCCTTCTTCAAAGGGCTGGACACCATTTCCATCCTTAAAGCTGCTGCTTGGTCTTCAGTAATCCAAAAAACAAGAAAGCCAGCACCAAGGTGTATGAGGTGTAACTTTATTAAAAAGTCAATACATACAAACAGACCGGTTTCGGTATAAATTAAGAGCCTTCCTCAGTGTCATACCTTTACTAAACATTGTAAGTTGGATATGGTTTCTAGGGCCAGGTTAGGTTTTGTTGAAACCATTTTATGTGGGTTTGTTGAGGGCTCTTCTCAGCCTTCTACTTCCCATTCTGTTTCTTGAGCTTTTTTACTCTCCCTTCTTTTAGTAATACTGCAACAGCAATATAGGACAGAGTATAGTTGTCTAAAAGTTTACCATAACAGTAGATGTCCTTCTCTTCACTGTTGCAGTATTCGCTCCCTCCTTCTTCTTTATTCTGCACTTTTTCCTTCTGGATGTACATGGGGTCCTTTGTCCTCTGGCCATTGTTCTCTTCTGGGGCAATTCAGTTCTGGGTAGTTGCGTCCATACATCCCTTTTATGCTGTACATTCTGTGCGAGGAGCATAAATGTGATGTACAACACAAACAATATCCTTTTTAAGCTTTTCAATTCTGGTCAAGCAATGGGCTGCCCAGCACTGGACATCCCTTCTTTCAGGAATACTGCAGCAGTGAAGAGAAGGACATCTACTGTTATGGTAAGTGTCATTCATCTAGTCAGGATGAAATAGACGAGTCTTCATGGGTTCTGTTCAAGCAGCTTTATTATTTACAAACACATCAGGATTGAGGCTTAATAACTTTAACTTAGATAAACTTTTAAACAAACTAACTATTACACTCATACATTCTCACTCTCTGGCTGCACTCTCAAAATGGCACTGAAGCTAGCACATGCTTGTTATTTATATGCACATTCAGTCCTTGAAACCCTTCTTAAAGACACAGCACACACACTCTATTCTACATCCTCCCTCTTTGATAAGTAAGTCATGCAATGTTAACAACATTAATTAACATGCAATCAATACAAAAAATTATTTGTCATGCAATTATACAAAACTAAATACATATAAACAATTACATCCAGGTTGCTTTGTATTTCACACTAGGTCTGGAAATATGACCAAATCGTGTGACATAAAAATTAGAATTAGGTCTAGCAACCAGGACTGTCTCTGCTGTGTGTTCAACTTTAGGGACAACAGGAACATCATCAGGAATGGAAGTAGAAGTTAAGACAGGTTCTGCAACAAGAACATTGCAAGGATTGCTCTGAGATCTAGAGTCTGCATCACAGGAACAATGCTGCAATATCAGTTCTGATACAGGAAGAAGATATCTACGATTTCTCCAGTACTCAGCACCCTCAGATTCTACGAAGTAGGATCACGGCTCAGTACATATACCTGTTACTTGACCAGTCCAGTCAAAACCTTCCATCATTTAGGTTCATAGGTTCATACTAGGCTATCTGCCCTGGGGCAATTATAAGCCTAGCCTGATTTTGTTTGGCTTACGCCACCCCTTGATTTGAGTATACTGTGCCCTTTTTAAGGTTTAGTTTGCTGTGCCTCTGTCTAATAGTGACACGGAAGTAATCCCCGGGACAAACCTACGATCCCCCATCCACTCATCAAGATTCTTCTTGAAGAGATTCAGTGAGGTGCTCTGCCGAATGAATTGGAATTCTGTTCCAGAGCGAAGGGAACCTCTGGGTTATGAATCTGTCCCTCCAGCAAGTTCTATTTAGTTCAGTGCTGAGGTTCAAGTCCCTCGAGCACGTGGCTCTAAGGGATTTAGATTTACTGAGGTGGAGTATATCCATTAATTCTGGATTGGACATAGCTTTATACGTCAGGCATAGATCGCCTCGAAGTAGGCGGTATGCAACTGAGTAGAGCTGGAGTTTTTTTAAGCGAGCAGCATATGGCATCTGTTTGAGTCCCTTGATCCTCTTGGTGAGGTACTTTTGGGGTCTTTCTAATTGTTGCAGGTGTCGGGTAAGGTACATCCCAAAAGGGGCATTGTATTCTATGATGGGCCTGATGAGGGATGAATAAAGGGGTACGATTACCTCTCTTGATCTAGATGTGAATCCTTTCATGATAAGGTGGGCTGTGTAAAAGGTCTTTCTAACCACTTTGGCAATGTGGTTGTCAAAGGAGAGATTGCTATCAACTTGGGTCCCCAGATCCCTAATTACTTTCTCTGTACTTAATGGGTTACCGCCTATGTGGTAATTTGTGGGCACATTGTTTTTGCCAAAGGGTATGACTATACACTTTTTGGCATTTAGACCATGGCTCTGGCACCAGTTATCCGTCTCTGTGAGACCTTTTTGAAGGATGTTTGTGTCAGCTGGAGAGTTGATTATGGCGCCTAGTTTGCAGTCGTCTGCAAACTTGGTGAGCCATAGTCCTCCCACGTTGGCCTGTACCTCAGAAAAGTATATACTGAACAAGAGCAGTCCCAGGACAGAACCTTGTGGGACGCCACTTGTGACTGGTTTCGAGTCTGACATGGCTCCAGCAACTCTCACTCTGTGGGTTCTGTCTTTGAGCCAGTTTGTGACCCATCTTGTGACATAGGGGTTTATATTTAAGCTGGATAGCTTATCTATGATGCCCGAGTGGGGTATTGTGTCAAATGCCTTTGCTAGGTCCAGATAGGCTGTGTGGACTACCTTCCCTTCATCTATGGCTTTGGTGACTGTTTCGAAGAAGTCAACCAGGTTCAAAAGGCAGGATCTGCCCTTGACGAAGCCGAACTGTGTAGGATCTAGTGTCTGTAGGTCCCCAATGTCTTTGTTTATGAGCTCCATGATGATCCTCTCCATAGCCTTGCAGACTAAGCTAGTCAGGCTTATGGGGCGATAGTTTCCAGGGTCCGTGGAGGCTCCACCTTTGTGGAGTGGGACTACTGTTGCTGTACGCCATTCTGTGGGCACATATCCTGTAGTGAGGCTGAGATTGTACAGCTGTTTTATTTGAGGGATTAGTTCTTCTTGGAGTTCATGTAGGACGCAACCCGGAACACCATCTGGTCCCATGGAAGCAGTGTTTTTTGCTTTGGAGAGGGCAGCCTTCACCTGAGCATCAGAGATGTTTGGGAGGCAGCCCTCTGCTGGGATAGATACTTGCTCTTTTTTTGGGTGGGAGGTGGTGGAGAGGTTTGCACTGAACCTGTCTGCCAGGATATTGGCGATGTCTGTGGGTTCAGTGTATTTTTTGTCGTTTAGAATCAACTCAGAACAAGTCTGGGAGTTGCATCCCAGGTTCCGAACATAACTGAAAAAAGCCTTATGATTGTCTTTAGTGTCCTGAGCAATTTTTCTCTCAAAGCTGGCCTTGGAGGATTTTATGAGGGATCGTAAGTTTTTGCTAGTACTGATCAGGGATGCCTTCCCTGTTAGGGATTTTGCTCTATCATGTAGTATCTTCCTCCTTCTGTTGTACAGTTTATTTATGGCTGGGGTCCACCAGACTGGATGCCTGCCTTTGGATGTTTGGGTTTTGGTTTTGTTTGGGATAGCATGATCCATGCATTCCTGGAGATGTCCGTAGAATGCGTTTATATAGGATTCTGCAGTTTGGGCCGTAGTTTCCACTGGCCCTGGGGCCTTGAAGGATTCCACTTCAGTTTTGAGAAGTGAGAAGTTTGCTTTTGAGAAGTTTTTCACTGTGGTTTTCTGGGCTGGGGGTGGGGTCGGGATGTGGACATCCAGTGAAATTAATTTATGGTCTGATCTTACCAATGAGGGATATACTTCAGGTGTGGAGCATAGAGTCCCCATGTTGGTAATGATCAGGTCTAGTATGTTATCCCCTCTTGTGGGAGTGGTGACTAGTTGTTCCATAGCATTTGAGTTTATAATTTCCAGGAACCTTTGGGCTAAGGTGCTGGGGCTTGAGTAGTGCTCCCAGTCTATGTTTGTACCCTCACTGTCTCTCCTTCTTTCAATGGACAAAGAAATCTGCTCGATTTATCATAGGTGGATTTGTTGGGCTCTAATTGTCCTGTTGTTCTTAGCTTTAGGCCTCAACAAACTGGAACTGATAGGCAATGTTGTTCTGGTTTGCCTAGGTAGAAGTCTCTGAGCAGGTGAGCCAAGAATATTGTCATGGGGTATGTTTCTGAGAATAAGTAAATTCAAAAAGACATCAGTATTGCCATGCCTTGACCTCTCAAGCAATTGCTTTGTACTCTCTACTGCACGTTCAGCTAGTCCATTTGACTGTGGATATTCTGGACTACTAGTAACATGTACAATGTCCCATTCTTTTGCACATTTTTGAAACAACTGACTGGTAAATTGAGTACCATTGTCAGAAATAACTTTGTGTGGACTACCATGGATTGAGTAATGACAGTTCAACTTGGTGAAAACAGCAGTGGACATTAGGTTAGGTAGTAAATCAATTTCAAACCAGTTCAAATAATAGTCTACCAACACTAAGTAATGCTGATTGTTCCACTCGAATATATCAGGGGCTACTGTTGACCAAGGTAATTCCGGAACTTGACTTACCTGAAGTGGTTCTTTTTGCAAATGCGGTTTAGTACTATTGCATACTGTACAAGAATAAAAGTACTTTATCAATGTCTTTTGCTAGAGAAGGCCAAAATACTAGTCCTCTTGCAGTTATTTTAGTAGATTTGGAACCTGGGTGGCCACGATGCACAATCTGGATATATTCATGTTGTAAGGAAGCAGGAACAACAATTCTGAATCTTTGAAAATAATGCCATCTTCCATCAACATTTCATCTCTGTAAGGAAAATATGTTTGCACTTCATGTGGTACACTAGATTGCTTTGACGGATATCCAACATTAATGTAGTGGTTGAGCTTTTGCAAAATTGGATCAGTCTTTGCATGATCTCTCAGCTCATCAAGTCTCGTGGTAGAAAAATTACACACTTCCATGATGTCAGAGTCAAAATTCTCTGCATGAAGCTGTTCCATTGTATTTCTGGGTTATCTGGATAAGGTATAGGCAGATAAAGAAGTTTGCCTTTGGTATAGACCATTTTGAAGTTGTACTTTTGCAATTTGAGCATCATTCTTTGTAATCTCACTGGAGCTGAATGCATCTGCTTCTTTAAAATAGTAACTAGAGGTTGGTGATCAGTTTCAATCTGAATAGCGTGACCATAGACATAATCATGAAACTTTGTACATGCCAATACTATTGCCCAAAGTTCTTTCTCAATTTGAGCATATTGCATTTCAGTTTGGGTAAGAGTTCTTGATACATAGGCTACTGGTCTGCCTTCTTGAAGAATAACTGCACCAAGACCAAATTGTGAAGCATCACAGGAAAGAGTTACTGGTTTATTGACATCATAGCATCTTAATGTAGGTGGGGTGGCAGTGTTTTGCTTAAGGTCTTCAAATGCTTTCTGGTGCTGTTCTAACCAAGATCATGTAACATTTTTGCACATCAGCTCTCTCAAAGGTGATGAAGTCTGGTATAAACTTGCCCAAATAGTTGACCATACCAAGAAAATGTTGTACAGCATGAACATTATCTGGTGCTGACATCTCAAGAATAGCTGCTTGCTTGGACGGGTCTGGTATCACGCCACTGCCAGTAAATAAGTGACCTACATATGTAACTTCTGGTAGTCTGAATTTGCACTTCAGAGGATTGAGCTTTAAGTTCACTTCATGTGCTCTGTCTAGAACTTTTTTAATGTTTCTGTCATGCTCTGCTTCACCATTGCCTCCAGCCAATAAATCATCTACTATTATGGTGTAAGAATAACCTGAAATAATTTGCTCCATTGTGTGCTGAAAGACCTCACTTGCTGAATTTATTCCAAATAGCATCCTGAGGAATCTATATCTTCCAAATGGGGTACTGAAAGTAGTCAGTAATGTGGATTTGCGATCAAGCATCACTTGCCAAAATTAACATTTTGCATCTAAGACAGAAAAAATAGTGGCATTTTGTATTAGAGATGCGACTTCCTTAACTGTATGCATTGGATAATGTGGCCTCTTTAATGTTTTGTTCAAATCTCTTGGGTCAATACATATTCTGATCTTGTCCAAGCCTTTTTTTGTGGGCTGCTACCATGGACCACACCCATTCAGTTGGATCTGTGACTGGACAAATTACACCTTGCTGCACCATTTTATTGATCTGAGCTTTAACTTTATTCTGCATAGCTATCGGAACTTTTCTTCTAGTCCGATCACTGGACTGACCTCTGGGTCTAACTTCATGGAATATACGACTGGATGTTTGCCTAACTTGTCATCAAAAACATCAGCATACTCTGAAAAATGGCCACAGTAAAATTAGAACTAGGAGATGTGCTTATATGATGAACTTCTTTGATAAAGGAAAGCAAATTTATTCTCAAACTGTCTCTGAGACCTGTGACTGCACAGGTCTTCTTACTACATAAAATAGTAAGCTGTAGCAGTTACTAGCCAAATAACATGAAAACACTACTGAGCCTTCAGTTTGAATTTCTTCATGTCCATAAGCAACAAGTTTCCACAACTGGCCTCACTGAGTTGTTCACCACGTCTCACCTTAGCAAATGTGTCTGCTGACATAACATTACACTTTGAACTGGTGTCTACGTCGAGCTTGGTGGATTTACCATTGATCTGGACAGTACAAAACACTTCATTTTTTGCCAATAAATTCACTGCATCAACCTTTTCACCAATTACTGATACACCATCTATGTAAAACGCAGAATTGCAGCTCTCTATACGATCAACTTAATGTTTCGAGTGACCCTTCTTTATAACTGTGTGAGGTTTACTTGATTTGCAAAACTTTTGAAAATGGTCCCTTTTTTATACTTGTGGCATTGCTGACCAAATGCTAAGGATTTCTCTCTTTTAGACTCATGCTTGGCACCACAATTGTGACAGTTAACAATAAAGCTGGATTTGGGTTTTGCTGACTCACCCTTGTAGTGCACTGAGCATGTCCTTTTCTTAGAATTTGCTGGAAAACTATGGGACTTCACAGGTAAACCAGCAGGGGCTATAGCTGCATGTGCTTAGGCCTGCTTCTGCTAGCCATGTAGTTCATGCTGTCTACATTTGCTCTGGAGCCTACTGAAACCATACCCATCACTTGCAAGCATACTTGCATGCCTTTCTATAGCTTCATGGATTTGACAAACCTCAATAGCTTTGCTCAGTGTTAAATTACTGTTATGAAGGAAAATCTTTCTCACTATAGCACTATTAATATCACACACAAGCCTGTCCTTTATTAACACATCTTTTAAGTCACCAAACCTATACATTTTATCTTTGCTTCTCAGGTCAGTTATATAAGTTGCAAAAGTTTCCCCTGTTTTTTGAGCTCTTGTGTAAAACAAATGGCGCTCTACTGTAATATTTGTGTGGGGGTTACACAATTCCCTGAATATGCACTTCAAACACTCAGGGTCTTCTCTTAATTCAGCCTGTACAACAGTATGATGGTTTCACCTTCTCCCTCGTATACTGCTTATACATACACAAATGAACGCTCTCCTTCAATGGCCTCTAACCCAGCTAGGTTTAGCAAAATGAATGCCACGGTGCATGCATCTTTATCAGAATAAGCTACTTGTATAAAAATATCATACACTTACTTAAATATTCTCCAATTCTCTGCAATATTTTGATCAAGCACCAATGGTGATGGCTTTCAAAATCCATCAGCAATATTAACACATACCAGTGATGGCTTTTGCTTGTATGCACAAACATAAACACACACACACACACACACACACACACACACACACACACACACACACACATATATATATATATATATATATATATATATATATATATATATATATATATATATATGTCTACCTGAAAACACCAAATGCTGACAACGCTGACAACAAGATAACCGACACCGGAAGATCGACAACGGAGATGACCAACGATTGAAAATCCCGATGCTGAGAACATCGACATGTTAAGATAAGTGTCCCGATGCTGAGAACACTGGCATGTTAAGATAAGTGTGTGATAGTGACGGACATTAGGGTCAGGGTGCGGGTAAGGTAAGTGTGCTATAGTGACAGACTTTAAGGTTGGGGCGGGTTAAGTGAGTTAGGGTTAGGGTGCGGGTAAGGTAAGTGTGTAATAGTGGCAGACTTTAGGGTTGGGGCGGGTTAAGTGAGTTAGGGTTAGGGCGCGGGTTAGGTGAGTGTGCGATAGTGACGGACCTTAGGGTTAGGGTTTGGGTTAAGGTTAGTGCATAGATAGTTGTGTATGTAAGGTTTAGTGTAGGTTTGTAAGGTTTTTGGTGTGCTTGTGTTGTGTGTGTGTTTTACAGAAAAGGTATTTGTTTTGTTTTGTTGATTGTCGGGATTGTGGTTTGTAGGGCATGTGACGTTTCATGTTTTTGAACTTCCAGTTTGTGATGTCGGTTATCTCATTGTCGGTGTTTTTGCGTGTCAGTGTTTTCAGGTAGACCCATATATATATATATATATATATATATATATATATATATATATATATATATACGCCAGAAAGTTATGCCTAATAGCACAACATGCCTCTGAATAGCTGAACTTTGTGAAATACGTCTCTTGTGTACTGTAATACTCTTGAAATCACTGTACTGTAAAAAATCACCTCTTAGTGTAAGAAATATTTCAAAATAACTGCACTGTGTGAATAAACTGGGCAGAAGAGGCTCAGACTCAGAAACATTTTGAAGTAATTGCACTTTGCGAATAAACAGTACACAGCACACTGAAACTTTCCAAAAATAGAGGTACTTTGCTAAATAACTCTTTACCATGCAATAAACACTCTGTAATGGTGGCACTTTAAGAATAGACACACCCAGCACAAGAAACTTTTTGAAGTGGCTGCATTTTTGACTGCACTTTATGAAATAGTTGCACTTTGCACACAATAAACTCTTTGGAATAAATGTACAACAATAAGCACACACTGTAAGCACTTTTACACACGTTGAGATACTTTGAATAACTCTAGTTATGCTCAAATACAATGTGAAATAGTAGTTATGCCAAAACATAGCACTTTGCCAAAAAACATGGTCACCTTGCTTTATTTATGCGTAATGTGCCCTTTTTGCCCCTTATTATATTCATTTTGCTCGTTTAATCTCTTTTCATGCCCGTTATACTTTTCTTGTGCTCGTTTTACTCTAAACATGCTCATTTTGCTTTAAACATGCTTATTTTGCAATTCTGAAGTAATTCCTAGCCCCTTATGTGCTTTTCTCATAATTGTTTTATCAAATATTTTAATCTTAAACATTTTGTTTAATTAATAAATCTTTTGTGCCTCTCACTTGTTTAATAATGCAATCTGTGCCCTTGTACTGCTCCATTTTATCTTTTTTATAGAGTAAATAATTTGTGCAAATTTGCATTACCTTTGGTTCATTTCTGGCCCTTTTTTCATGCTCATTTCTCTTAGTTTATATTCACTGTTATCTCTGCACCTTGTAGCTCTGGAAAGTACCATGTCACTCGTCTAGTCAGGACAGAATGCTTCATGGGTTCTGTTCAAGCAACTTTATTATGTACAAACACATCAGGATTGAAGCTTAATAACTTTACCTTGGATAAAGTTATAAACAAACTATTTTGTTATTACACTATTACACTCAGAAATGCTCACTCTCTGGCTGCACTCTCAAAATGGCACTGAAGTTAGCATGTGTTTCTATTTATATGCAGGTTCAGTCCTTGAAATACTTCTTAAAGACATAGCACACACACTCTGTTCTACAGTAAGATTTTACACAACTGTAATTTCTTACAAGATTAGCCATCAGACCCAGTTCCACTGATAGACTTGTGCATGATACATCATTGATCTCTAGGAAATAACATTTGGATCATTATAGAATTCCCATAGTATCAGCTCAAAAGCAAAACAGATACATTGAAATGTACTGAATTAATTGCAAGTGCAGTAACAAAGTGTAAAAATAGGAGGCTTGATTTCAAAACCATATGGTACCCCATTATTTACTGATTGTAATGAGAACAAGGACCATTCTATAATCACCATAAAGAATCTACTCTTGAGGGAGTTGCTAAGCCATGATATTGTCATATTCCCCAACCCAAAGGTTATCTTCAAGTAGTAATTTGTGATATTAACAGAGGTTTTTGAAAAAAAAATATTCCTTTCAGCTTACTTTGATCTGTAGTCTTGATCAAATTATTTGTTAGGGATAGTAGAGCTGTACAGCTAGCCTGAAGGATTATCTCAACTTATATGCCTCTTTTTGTGGCAAGGGCAGCATTTTGCCATTATCCCAGAGGAAAGTCGCAGTGCCTGTTTTGAGAAAAGTATTAATAATGAGATTAAAACATGCTGCAATAAAACCATCACAGTCCTTGAGAACTCCATACCATAAACTGTCAGAATCAGGTTAGGTGTAAGGTAGAATTATGAAAATTTACTTACTGACTTTTTGTGATGTAATTTCAGAGAACTGACAGCAAGTGCTAAAGTCAGATACCTTCTCTGTCAGTCTGGCAATTTGAGATTTTTTTTCAATCTTCTGGCTGCATCCTTGTTGGCAAAAAAGGTTACCAGATGATTGCAGACCTTTTTAGGACTTTGTAACTTACATTACATTAGTCATTACCAGTTAAGCTAACTTTCTGCTTATCCTTACCACTAAGACTGTCAGTTTCAGCTTGGTCCCTCTTAGGGTTACTCAGCAAAGTCAGCTATCTTGCTTCACATATTGGGCTTTAGCTTTGTTACAGCAGTGTTTGTAGTAATATCTTAGATACCAGAACTGACCATAGTCTTCAGGTTTGAAGTCTTCCATGCAGCTTTCCTGCTTGGAAATATTTTATGAATTCCAGATGTGATCTGTGGTGTGGGTGTTTATCTCTTCATGTTTAATAACCTAAAACAAAGAATATTTAAAAAATACTCCAGTGTTACATTACAATTGCTCAGCCATAGTTGATCAATCATTAGCAGTCAGAATTTTCCATAGTCCATGATTTTAGATCTGCGTTTTGAATGTCCTGTACTTATACTTTATTGCAGTACCTTACAGTTTTAGTGCTTTGGCAGATATGTCAGTAGATAATGCTGGAATGGTTACTTAGGAGTGTAATAACTATAGCAGCATTCAGATCTGTTATTACATATCCATTCAGTTACAGTGTAACTGCCATTCAATGCATTGAGTCTGGTGTAGGTAACAGGCAAATTCATTTTCTTCCTGAGGTTAAAGGGGACTCTAAGAGGTTTTCTTCCCAATAAAGATTTAGGTCAGCAGATGGGATTCTGAGACTAGAAATGAGGCATAATGGAAATTATAAACATGATGCTGGATTGTACAGCGGCTGATGGTGGTTGGTAGTGGAAAACCATTGTCTATGAGTCTGAGACTTTTGGGGCAAGGCATTCACAAATCATCTAGTTTGGATTATTATCATGGAGATGAAGGTGATAATGACCTTCAATGCATATTGTTCAATGAAGGGGTTAAAAGTAAATTATGAATTACAAGTGAGAATATGAACATAAAAAAGTAGTGCAAGCAGTGGCACTTCATGTTTTAGTTACTTTTTTGACATTAAAAGAAAGAAAAACAGAGTATGCCTCTCAATTGTCCTGATTTTTGCAGAACGTCAAGATTTTTGCTTTATATTTTTGATCTGTTCCTCAAAAAAGTTGTGATTTTCTGGAAAGTCACTGAGAATTGAAGTCACTAAATAACAAATATTTGAGTTTCAACCTTCATATCCTTCAGAAAATGCATGCTAACATCTTTCTAATTTATAAGAGCAATATTTAAATGATGTCCCTATTTTGGAGCTTTTGTCCCTCTATTATTTTAGGCCCTGTCCATATTTCATGCGCTAAAAGGTTGAGAGGTATGAAACAGAGTAGTTGAAAAAGTTTGGTTCAGCTCCCTCATGACCTCTTTACACATTCCTTTCCAACACCTCTGTTTTTCCTTTTTCTCCTTGATTTTGTGTGCAGATTGCATTTAATGTAAATATAATCAGTGGTTTTAATGTGGCATGTCCTACAGAACAAAAAATGCTCTTCAGGAAAAGTCATGCATAGCTCAAAATGTTGGCAGCAATAGTTTAAGAGAGTTAGGTAACCAGATTTCAGGTTCCATCTGAAGGACTTGATATTTTAATCACTATTGCTTTAAATAAAGGCGTGCTATGATTTGTTACTTGGAACCAAGTCAAATCTAAACTGAAGAGTGACCTACCTTTCTATACTAGCTCCTGCTATTAAAAAAAAAAAAAAAAACTTTTGTTACATTAGTGAGACTACTAGCTAACGTTGCTGAATATAGTGCTTGACCTGAACTGCCAAGGACATACTGCATCTTTCATTTTGAAGAGATTTCATAAGAAACTAGGCCAAATTCATGGGTTTATCTCAGTCTTGTTATGATATGGTGGTTTTTGTGAACTGAGTAAGCTGCAGAGGATGTGTGATTCTCAAGATAACAATTTTGAAATCTTGATGTTGAAACAGTGGCATATAAAAAATGCATAGATTTTTACAACGATCATTTTGCCAACACTTCAAGTGCTGTTCTATACTCAGGAATAGCACACTAGTAGAAAACAGTATTTATATCATAATAGTGTACAGAATCAATGGAATGTTTTAAGGGGCTTTATTCCAGCTCAGAATATTAAAAGATTTAAATAACAGAGAAATCTGTAGATAGGTAAAAAGATCAACAGCTATATGAGCTGCATCCCTTATTTGCCAATCACATAATGTTACAGGCTTTGCACTTGTGCTGAAATAGTCCCTGGGAAACAGTCTGATATTCAAAATCCACAAACAATGACACAATGACAGAATGGTAGAGTGGCATTCATAGTCATTCATAGTTATTGCACGAACGTGTTACAGCCATCTGTGCTGTCTGAGAATGAGTGCAGCTAAACTGCGATTCATAGAGGCCACTTACATTAATGCACGATGGCTGTGAATAAGCTCATAATAAGATATAAATGAGAAATGATGTAACCCAGCATATGCCAACTGAAGCATTTTCTCATCTACCTCCAATTCACAGTCAAATTTCCACCCCGTCTGCAGACTCGTAAAAAGTGGACCCGTGCCTATTGTATCTACTTAGCAATCCAAGAACTTGCTATTAGCTTAGCCTTTCCTGTTGCTATCCCTATAAAAAATTATTTAAGATGTGCTTGTTTCTGTAACATTACTGCTCATAAAATGCCATAGTCATACACAAAAATATTTAATATGATCATCTGTCAACACAACACAACAATGAAAGCATGTCTGCCATCCTCAGAAAAAAAAAGTTATTTGCCGCAAACCTCAATTATATACGTATACAGTTTCCAGCCAAGTAAAGTTTTACTGAAGTAATGCTTGCACTATCATAAATACATTCAAAATAGTAAAGAAAACAGTTTGTAATCACATCAATCCTTTCATTAGCCCCACCACGTTCTTGTCAACATAATACTGTCAATTCTCATTTATCAGTGGTACTCAGGAATCTGCCAGTAAAGACAGATACTTCAGATTTAAATCACTGTACTAAAAGACACCAAAGTAAATAATTTTCTCACTGATCACTGATCATTTCCACTGCTGCTATAGTGATTTCCCATTTACAACTGTCAGCTTACAGTATTCACCAAGACCAGTGCAATATGCCCATCATATGAATAATATAAACATTTCTTGAAGTGAACTCAGTAATCTTAGATCATTTTAAAATGTTTCATAATAACTTCCAATATTTCTATTAATTGTCTTACTTTAAAAAATCTGTGGTTTCCTAAGTAATTTGCAGCCTAACTTGAGTAATCCCAAGGTAATATGGTGCTGTGAGTACCACCCTTAGAATATTGTTGTTAGTGTAATCACCATTATATACAAAATCATGATTTAGCAAAATAAATAACATATTCGTTTTAAGTAGTACTGCCTAGTAAATTATAAAGTACAGCACATGCAGCTTTATTGTAACTGACAGAGGGATCTAGAGAACAAACACTTCTTTCTGAAATGCACTATTTGCATAGTATTTTACAGTACCTATATTCTTCTGTTTGTTTTGTCCCTCTGGATTATATAAAGCCTGAGCAAACAAGTCATGCTTTACCATGTCACTGCCTGTCCTTTTAATTATTTCTCAGTCAGAACTTCATAAAAGAAGTTTACCTCAAATGGATATATTATATCAAGAACAAACACAAAATAAGAGCACACTTATAGTTGTAAGTGAACTGAAGTTGTTTCAGCAATAAGACACTGTTGTTTCAGACTGCTGCATTAATTTACTCTGTGTAGATTAAAGAGGTTAGCTAAGAACAAGACAAGATTCTGCCTCAAGTTTTATTTTTCAGCTGTCATGTTACAAATCTATTTGGTGACTTAAATAAAAAAAAAAATCTTGACTACGTTAGAAAAGAGTGGGTGGCTAAAATAAAATAATTATGAAGATTTCAGAAATGTAGAAAGTCAGTGGTTATTCGTGTTCTAGAATTCTAAATGTAAACTCGTCCTGCAATAGGTAACCCCATCCCAGAGTTAGTTTCTCCTTGTAACACATTTCATTTTCTTCTTTCTGTTTTTAACAACCACAAGACAAGAGGACCCATTCTCCCTTTCATATCTTATTGTTTTAGAAAATAATTTGTCTGAATGATAACCGTGGGTCATATACACTTCTATTGTTTTACTGTTAATCAACTGCAATTCTGTATCCTGAAAATATGTTTACAAGGTCATACATAAATACTAGGCTATTGATTAACAGGACCATTAGTAGCCTAGCCACAATATTCCAGTTCATGTCCATTGACATGCCTAATTTAAAACTAGTTTTGACTCCTTTCAATGAGGGCTTTAGTTGCATTTACATTTGCCCATCCATTCATCAAGGTTATCCTTAAAGATGGTCAGAGAGCTACTTTGCTTTATCTCCAAAGGAAGTCTATTCCATAAAAGAGAGATTCTCTGAGATATATATTTTTCTTATTTATGTTTCAGTGGAAGTTTATTCCATAAAAGATGGATTTTCTCCGATATATTATTTATTATTATTTATTTATTTATTTATTTATTTATTGACATTTGTTTACCAGGAAAGTCTGACTAGGCACAGGTGCCCTTTAACAGTGGAGGGCCAGAGAGAAAATCTCCAACTACCATATTTAATTCAATCAATTTTTACAATAACAAATTTTATAATGCAGTTTCAGTGAATACATCCCATAATAGTCAGTATAATAAAATTTGTACTGATATTCACAAACTTTAAATTTAGATGGCTTATAGTGAGACTTTACAGATAGAAGAGTGGTGATTAAGATAGGAAGGAGTAATTTAAGAAATACAAAAGAGTGAAGTATTAGAGGAGATAATCACGCCTGAGTGTTAACAGAGAAGTAGTAACGGAATGGTAATTTGGTTGTGCTAATTAGAAGCAGGTATAGTAGTTTAAGAAGTTAAACAAAGTGAGGTATTAGAAAGGGATAAGCAGGTTAAGTGATTCAGCACTTTAAAAAAGGTATAAGAAAGGTGATGAATGGTGTTAGAGAGCTATGTCCCAGATGAAGAGCAGGGACAAAACCATGAGGCAAAGAGGAAGTCTTTTAGTAATGGGTTGAAAAGATGAAGGTGTGTGATAGACTTTATTGGTAATGGAATTTTATTCCAAGTTCAAGCTACACAATTGGAATATAGACTGACCCCAGCAGCCCCTTGTGGTTTGTAGATAGTAAGCAGTTGCTTATTATTTGAATGAAGGGGACGATTTGGAAGATACTATTGGAGTAGAGGTCTAATCGCTTAGCAGGCAGATGAGGTATTTTATAATAACGTTTCTTGATATCCCATCCTGCTAAATATTCCTTATCAGCCTCTCACTTTCCTTTGTAAATGTATCAAGGTGTGAAATAATATGTGATAATTTACAATTAATATACTTGAAAAATTCATTATGTCTCACTTCTGTGTCTATCCAAAAAATACATATATGATATAAATATTTGCCCCATTTAAGCATATTGAAAAAAGCCTTTTTTCCTGCCTCCTCTGTTCAGATACAACTTTTTTAAACATCTTTGTTAAATTATCACTTAAGACATAGGCAAACATACATTAACAGAAAAGGAAAGAAACCATTTTAATATTTTTCATTTAAATACAATACATATATCACATATATTTTTTGCTACTATCATTAGTGCAACATTACAAAAATTTGCTGAATTCCTGCCTTCTCTTAAATCTCACTCCTCCTCCTCGTGGACATTATTCTGTATGTATTGTTCCCACAGTTTCCATTTACTTCTATGTAATTTGCTCCTTCTCTTTTTTAAAGACACCTCTTCTATTTCTTTTATCTCATTTATAATATTCAATACCTCAAATATAGTTGGTGTAGACTTTGATTTCCATTTTCTAGTAATAGCTTTTTGGCAGCCAACAGAATTAAACTTAATAAGGCCTTACGATGTCTAGGCAATTTAGATCCTGTATCCCAGCTCAAAAGGATCATTTCCTAACTTACAGCGATTTGTTCACCCAATAGTTCTGACAGAGTACTTTGTAAGGAATTTTTTAAATCTGCCAACTCATTATACTCCCAAAACATATGTTCCCAGTTACTTCTTTTTCCTCCATCATGCCTCCAACAGTTGCTATCAACCTGAGGAAAAATTATTTGAAGTCTGCATGGGGTATAAAAGTATGTATGCAAACACTTATAAGCAAAGATCTTAAGCGTTCAGGATTTGATTGCATATTTGGAGCTATACATATGTCTTCCAATTGTTTTCTTGTAAATTAATTTACCAGTCTCTCCTCCCAATCTTTTCTATCCTCCTCTGATTGATTCTTATAGTTATCATGCAAGATTTTATATGCCCTACTAATTATCCATTTTTAACAGCTGCTTATGTTCTAAATTCAAGTGAAAACTCTACCAGTGCTGGTCTTTCACCTAAAAATTGCCCATCCTTTTCTCTTTGACTATACTCTGAGATCAAGCCCTGGTAGGGAAGGGAGTGTTTAGTCTGCAATCTAAATGGTTTCTTGGCCTCATCTCATTCTATAAACATTCCTGGTTGCGTTATTTGCTCCCAATATCTTAGTTCCTTTGCCAAGATTCTCCAGTAAATTCCATCTCCCCTTTGCCTATTTTCTGTACCCCTACTTGTAGTCATCCCTATTAGCAAACTCTCCATTCTCATATGGGCTTAATTCTTAGATTACCTTCTGCTACTTTATGGATATAATATTCTGTATGGTTATTATTCTTTTTAAGGATCTGCTTCCAAATTCCCACTCTCTCTCTCTCGATTTCTTGAATTTCTCCCTTTCCAATTTGAATTATAATTTTCTGCTTCTGTTATGTATATGAACCTTAAGTGTGTATCTCTAAAATAACCCCTCAAATCAGGTAAGCGTAAACCACCTTGTTCTATTGGAAGGATCAACTTATCCCACTTAACTCTTTCCACGTTTCTCTTCCAGACAAATTCCTTCAGTTCGTTATTAATTATTATCCACAACTTCTCCTCAGGTTAATAAAAGTATGCCTGACCGATATACAACACTAAAGGAATTAAAAACATTTTCACTGCTTGTATCTTACTATCCATATCCATTTCTCAAGTTTTGTATTATCTATTGTTTAGTCTCTTCCCACATATCCATAGCTGCAATAATAGAAGCCTTTTTAATTCATACTCCTAAATACTTCAACTTATGATGTCCCCATAAATATGTGTATTGCCAAACCAAATCATGTTTGGGGTACATAATTTATGACTATAGCCTTTGTTTTATGCTCATTGATTTTATATCCTAAAAAGAAATGAAACTGTCTCAAAATGTTCCATAAAACTGAGATGTCCTTTTCTGGATTTATCAGGTACAAAATAATGTCATCTGAGAATAAAGCCAACTTTTCTTGATTGCAATACCAACTGTATCCTTGTATTTCTGGCTCCCTTATTTTCTTTGCCAATGGCTATTAATATAAAGCAAATAAAAAAGGAGAAAGAGACATACTTGCCTGGTTCCTCTGTTCAAACGTACCTCATCTAAGAGGAACCCTCCCATTTTAACTCTTGCCTCCAATCCTTCATACATCCTACTAATTAGCATTATTATTGTATCTGGGAATGCAAATACTTCTAATGCCCTACTCATAAAATCTCAACTTACTCTGTCAAATGTTTTCTCTGCATCAAGACCCTCCAGCAATAAATGTCTGTTCTTACATTCTGCTTCCCTCTGGATCATCGTTGCTCTATTAATGCTGTCAAATGTTTGCATCTTCTGTAGAAAATCACACTGATCCATATCTATCAACTTTGGCAGTACATTTGCCATTCTTTTAACTAGTAGTTTTTTGAAGTTGAGAAGGTTGCTGTTTTAAGAGTGTTCCCTTATGTTTCAAAGAGTTTTAAGACTCATCACCATTCCTGATGAGCCCAATAATGGTTATATCATCTGTATATGTAATAAGTTTGATAGAGAGGTCATTAGAGATGCAATCATTAGTGTAGAGGGAGAATAGCAGTGGGAGAACATACATCCCTGGGGGCATTCATATTGTTCGTGTGATAGCTAGCTAGATGCAAATTTCCCCAGTTTCTCCTGCTGTTTTCTATTGGTCAAAAAATTGGTGATCCATTGACAGGTGGAGGCAGGAAAGGAAAGCAGGGAGAGTTTCAAGTGAAGAAGATCTGGCATTATTGCATTAAATGCAGAGCTGAATTCCACAGACAGAATCCTTGCAAATATCCCTCGGTTGTCAAGATGTTGCAAGATATAGTACAGGCCCATATTAACTGCTTTATCCACTGACCGGTTCTCTCGATAAGCAAACTGAAGGGGGTCCAATAAGGGAGCTATGATATCCTTCACATGAGCTAACACCAGTCTCTCAAAAGTCTTCATGACCACTGATGTCAAAGCAACAGACCTGTAGTCATTCAGTCCTGTTATACTGGATTTTTTAGGGACTGGAATGAGTGTGGCTTGTTCGAAACATAAGGAAACTTCATACAGCTCGAATGATTTACTAAAAATCCGAGTGAAAACACGAGCTAGTTAATCAGCACAGGTTTGTAAACAAGAGGGTGAAACCCCATCTGGAGCTGCTTTCTTAATGTGCTGTCTGTTAAAAAAATGGCACACATCTTCTTCATCGATAATTAGTACAGGTTGAATGCAAGAATGTGTGGAAGAGAAAGTCATATAGGTCTGAACACTAAGACCTGGTGACAGTCATTTGTAGCCTGAGGCTTATAAAACCTGTAGTAAAAAACATTCAAGTCATCATCCAGCTGGTAATTAGCTACAGTGTAGGGGGATGGTTTCCTATAGTTGACAATGTTTGGTAGATCTTTCCACACTGATGCAGGAAAATTAGCTAAAAACTGGGATTTGTTTCAGATTTTCAGAGTAGTTCTTTTTAGCCAATTTAATTTATTTTGTCAGTGTGTTCCTTGCCTGTCTAAAAACAGTGTCCTTATCCCACTTCTATAGGCATCTGCCCTGACTTGAGGAAGCTGCTTAAGTTTAGCAGTAAACCAGGGTTTGCTGTTTTTAAATTTTAATCAGGTCTTAGTGTAGACACACATATCTTCACAGAAGCTAACATAAGATGTTACTGTGTCTGCCAGTTCATGCAAGTTATCAGCAGAATTTTCAAAGACACTCCAGTCCATACAATCAAAGCAGGCTTGCAGCTTCAGCTTTGTCTCAATAGTCTACATTCTCACAGTATTGATCACAGGTTTATCAGATTTTAACTTGCTGTTATAGGTAGGAAGCAAATGAATCAGACAGTGGTCAGAAAAGCCCAAAGCTGCACGGGGATAGCACAATAAACATGTTTTAACACTGTATAACAACAATCCAGTGTGTTCCTGTCTCTGGTAGGACACTTTACATGATGTGTAAATTTAGGAAGTTTATGGCTGAGATTATCCTTATTAAAATTCCCTAAAATAATCAGAAGGGAATTCAGATAATTCTGCTCTGTGTACATTATCTGATCAGACAGTTTTTTAGTGTCGCAATCTCACAGGCCTGAGATGGAATGTAAACACTATCCAGAATAAATTAAGAAAACTCCTGAGGTGAACAAAAAGGTCTACAAGTAACAAAAACATGTTTCTAAGTCAGGGCAGCACATTTTACTTAACAGTGTGACATCAGCACACCAGCTTTCACTGATATAAAAGCAGATTCCACCTCCTTTACTCTTCCCCGATGTCTCCAATACTTGGTCCGCTCTGTAAAGTTGAAAGTCAGGCAAATACAGTGCAGAGTCAGGAATGGATTAATTTAGCCAAGTTCCTGTGAAACACAGTACAGAAGAAAGTGAAAAATCCTTGTGCGCTTCATTGAGAAGTAAAAGTTCATCCATCTTATTTCATCGAGAGCGGAGGTTCACCAGATGTAAACTTGGGAGTGCTGCTTGAAAACCCCTGTGTCTCAGCCTAACAACCAGTTCACTTCCCCCTTTTGAGATGCCTATATCTAGCTCTGCTGTTGACAGCTGCTACTCCTTCAGCTAGGATCTCAAGAAAATGTCTTAATTGTGAACAATCCGGTATCAAATTGCATGACATGAATTGCCGAATATTCAACAATTCTTCACAAGTATACTTAATTATTTATTTATTTATTTTATTTATTGACGTTTGTTAACCGGGTTATTCCAACTGAGCCAGAGGCCCGTTTTCAGTGGAGACCTGAGGAGGAAAAGCTCCAGAAATAATACAAGTAATTATGATATTTACAAAATATTAAAGTAGGGTCACAGAAATCTAGTACAAGTCAATAAATGTGTGCACAGCAGTACAATGCATAGGTAAAATAACAGTTAACAAGTACGATTTCCAAAATTTGAGAACAGTGTCTAGCATAGGCCAAATCACAATTAAAAGGTTTAGAAAATATTACACTGAGTACAGTATGAATAGAGTTTGCTAGAGCAAGTAGAAGGAGGAAAAGGAGTTAATAAGGAAAAGCAGGTAAGATGAGAAGGGAGGAGACTAGTTCATGTGGGGGTGTGACAAGAGCATGACCAAGTCTTCAGAAGGAAAAGTTTAAGTTCTTAAACAGGTATTTATGCTGAATGCTTCTTATGGTGAGAGGGAGTGAGTTCCAAACATGGGCTACAGAGTATTTGTAAAGGGTCTTACCAGTGTTTTTATTGGGTTTGTATAACTGAAGGAGGTGTTTACTGGCAGTACGGAGGTGACAAGGGGGTTATAGAAGGAAACTAAATTGGAGATGGAGGGACAGGACGAGGGTTCATATAAGATAGTGTGCAATATGTAGCTAGGGTATAAGTAGCTGTTTGGAGAATTCTGGCCATTGGAGTAACTTAATGGCAAGACAGTGGTGAGATTTGTAGTTGAACACCAAACAACAGGAAAAATAAACAAAAACAAAATAATAGAGAGCACTGAACTGAGGCTGCCATTTGCTGCACCATCTTGTTTTTTTTACACATTGTGCGACTCTTTTCTGAATCCCAACCAACACTTCAACAGTTCACTTGAAATGTGTTATATCACATTTGAAATATTGCTTAAATCATGTCTTCTTGACTTAGTTGACTTGTACTTTTAAAAACAGAATAAATTCTGAAAGTTTATGTAGTAGACCTATTTGTCTCATTATCTTACAATGGCATTCTTTATAGTGATAAGGATGATTTTCTATAGAATTCTCTTAGTTTCTGGCATTATTCATGTGCATACATATATACATATATACATACATGCATGCATAAAGATATTTCAGACATGGATAATAATACCCTGCTAGCCTGCTAATATATCAAAACAGTTATTGCGAAAGTAAATCTCCAGGTTGTTCTTAAAAACATATAAACTAGTGCTTGTGTTAATTTAATTTTATAGTCTATTCCTTGCATCAGCTACTGTCTCATAGAGCCAAATAATACACTTCTCATTCCTACAGAATCTTCTGCGTAGGCTGTCTGATGACTCTCTACTACTCTTTGATAACCCCAAACATTCCCAGAGGGAGTTGTTTCTAAATATCCTACATACCTGAATAATGTCTGCACGAGACACTGTACAAGTTCAGATATTTTAATCTTTCATAATAGCTTAAATTTTCACATGCATGGATGCCCTTGGTATATTTCCTCTGTACTCTTTCTGGTTTATTCATGCTTGTTTTCTTATAAAGATTTCATATTGTTATTCCATACTTAAGTTTGGGTCAAATGTAACTAACAAACAATGATTTCATCACTTCTGATCTCCTTGTCTTTAACAAATCTTTTTATACAACATATAGTTCTAGAGCTATCATTAACCAATTGGTTGGTATAATTAAAAAACCTCAAAGTTGGATCTACCCATATAACTAAGTCTTTAAATGAATCTATTTTATTTATTTATTTATTTTATTTTTCATTTGTTGACCAGGCTAGTCTAGCTGGATATATGTCCATTTTCAGTAGAGGCCCGGGGAGAAAAGCTCCAAATGAGACAGAGGAATTTAAACAGAAACATCAGAAGGGCACTTGATTATTATTACATACAAAGATATAGTCAGAGGAAGTTTAACAGTAACATAAGAAGATTAATTGGTTATTATTACATACAAGAATAAAGCAATCAAACAGGTTAAACATGTTAGTTAGAAAAGTTACAGGCTTGGAAAAGGACATCAAGCCTAGCTTCATTATGGGTAGAGGCTATGGTGGGTATAGGGCGGTTGCTATTAGTCTGGATTAGAGCAGGGGCATAGCCATTGGGACTTTAGGAAATCTTTGAGGTGTTTTTTAATCAGTGTATGGTGTATTAAATACTCACTATTTAATGCACAAAAGGACACAGAATGCAGCAGCAAAACCAACCAAATCACAATTTGTGCTTGTTATTGGCTTCTGAGCAGCACATTTTGTGACTCACTATTTAATCTATGTCTCCCAAATCTCGTATGCTTAGTTTTTGATATATTTATCAGCATATTATTCCCAAGTGGTCAATGCAGTCGAGTTCATTTGTAGACATGCTCTATCTGTAACACATGTAATCAGTTTATCCATTTTCAAGTCATCTGCATACAGACTGTAGAACACCTCAGATGAAAAAGATAGATTTGAAGGATGCAGTCTAAACAAGTAAGGGCCTAGGACCGAGCCCTGTAGGACACCCTAGCTGTAGTCTAGAATTTCACCTGTCCAATTCATAGATTCATAGATTAGTACTAGGCTAACTGCCCTTGTGAGCCATTTTAAGCCTAGCCAATTATCCCTTGTGAGACTCAAACCCTGTACCTTGTGTTTGTAAGGCAAATACCTTAACCATTAGGCCACCCTCTTGCTGTATGATACTTGATATGTCTTATTTGTAAGCCATGCAGCTAACCCTCTTATCAAGAGTTCATTACTACCTAGTGAATCTAATTTATTGGTCATCATTTTGAGTATGAATCTATCAAATGCTGAAGTTAAATCTACATAAATTACATTACAGCACACTTTTTCATTTATGGCTCATATAAAATTGTTATAGAACATCATGTTGCAGTTGGTTCTAGATCTGCTTTCAACATATGTATGCTGGTATATGGTTTCAAGTCCCAGACTTTCAAGTTCTGGCAATAATTTATCCAGTATAACCTTCTCCATTATTTTTCCACAACATGAATGTAAACTTATGGGTCTGTATGACTCTGGGTTTGTCCTATTCCCCTTTCCCTTAAAGATAGGTTTAACAAGCGTGTCTCCAATTGTGAGGAATCTCCCCATATTTAAACGACTTAGTGAATAACAGATATAATGATATTGTAAATTCATGCTGCAGTGTTCTCAGGTCATTATTTCATCTCCTCGCTGTGCTTTATTTGGGTCAAGTTTGTATAGTTCTTTTTTAATATTACATAATTTTATTTCAGTATCTGTGGTTACCTGGATGTTACTTGGACAATTTATTACCCCCTTTATGGAGCCAAACTGTTTTGAATAAGATTTTATAAATATAACTATAATATGTTGTGTCTGAGAATAACTTTTAGAATCTGCACAGAGAGTATCAATTTGTATGTCTTTACTCCTACCACATCTTATGTATCCATAAAATGGTATCCTGTTATGCTCAATATCTTTGTATAGATTTTCTTCAATTTTTTCTTGATTTTCAGTTTTCAAAGACATAGTTCAACCTCTTTTCTATTTCTTATATTTTTTGTCTCTCGTCTTAATCAACTATCTTGTTCTTATGGAAATAAATCCCCCTAACATTATGTGCCTAGATCCTGATATTAAACATTTTTTTTATTTCTTGCATTCAATTTATCTTTTAAAACTTTTTACATTCCTTCTGCAGTTTTTCCACTGAATTAATCCCTCCAATTAGTTTTACAGAGTAACTGTTTTGCTTCCATATAAACTGTTATTAACCTGCTCTTACTAATGCTGTTGAATCAAAATTATTCCAGTCTGTTTTTGGTAAATTTAAGTCCCCAGCCACTATTATTCTTCCCTCTTGTGTTTCGTGCATGAAATGCATGGATTTCTCTAGGTCATATACTCCAACAATTGTTGAATACTCCGGGGCTGTCTTTATTGTCACAGATACACAATCTATAGTGTTGGTGTTATCATTGAACATGTAATATCTCAGATCTCATAACAATCTTTAATCCCTATCATAGCACCTCCACCTGATTTTTTTGGCTGGAATGACTGTTACTGTAAAAACTTTTATACCCTGATAGAACTGGTTTACAGTCATCGTTCTTTAACCATGCTCCACAAACAATAATAACACCAGTTTTGTGGGAATGTAGCAAATATATAAAACAAAAGTATTGCTACTGCATCAACAACCATCAGAAATGCATCAAATGTTGCTATCCATGAAATGTTACATTTTTAACTTGGCAAAAATCCTGTCTTGTATTTGTCAAATATTGCAATATATCTGCTACAAACATTCTCTTCCTTGGTCTTAACAAGTGCATGACATCCTGTCAAAACATATGTGTGCCCCAAATTAGGCTTGGATGCTTTACACATTTCCATTTTTTTAAAACAGGCCATTTTCACGTATTTACCAAAAAAAATCTTTTCACTCATGGTGACCTGACTCTCCTTTCTGTATGTGATTTATGAAAAAAAATGCTTCCTAACACCTGCACGAGAAAGGCTTACCTGTAAGCCTGGTTGTCCTTGAGCCAAGTGGAAGGGAGGAGCAGTAAGCTCCCCCTATTTATTGGATCCTCGCTGATATGGAGAGGCACTTCAACAGTGGCTCAGAGGATTGCAGGATCTCACATTGGGAAGGGGTTTCATTGATCCTGTTTTTTTTATGGAGCCATCTGTCAATGGCAGTTCAGGTGAGGGCAGGGGTATTCGCTGTGTTGGTCATTCAGGTAGTCTGCAAGTTTAAAAAAAAAAAAGAGGTACAAGGCTTGACTATCATCTTTGAGAGGGAAATTGTCTAGGCTTAAAATGGCCATCAAAGGCAGCTAACTAATACTTAACTATGAACCTATAAATAGTAATTAAAAAAAGGACATCTCTGACAGCCGACAACTGCTGGGAGCTGGCAACTGATGAGAAGGCAGATAGGTGTACTTTGCCAGAATGAGGGGGGTACATGGGATGTGGGGTTCTTACAGTGGAGTTCTTTTTTGACCAGATTTTCTTCTTGCAAGTCACGTTTTCAGTGGTACAATCATTTATAAATTTAGAAAACAAAGTGCAAAGTGTAAAATTATAAAGATTCGAACAAGGAAAGTCAGAGTTCATTCTGGTATTCTTGCAGCTGCTGCTTACCCAGAACTTGCCAAGAGAAGGTAGCTTCATTTAAGTTGTCAATGAATGAGCTATTAGCGCCACCTGCTGGCAACTTGTTACTATGCGTTCTAATTATGAATTTAGTGGAAGCATGAAATCAGTTTGCTACAGCATAGCATTTTTTGGTAACTGTAGGAAGGTTTAAGGGCTAATGGTAATAGCGAAAGCATAAAACATATCTTCATTTAATAAATTTTAAGTTTAATTAGTTGTGTTAAATCATGAATCGTGTTTTTATTGGAACAATACTGTATAAGCACTTGATACAGGTACAGGACAATTTTGTGTGTGTGTGTGTGTGTGTGTGTGTGTGTGTGTGTGTGTGTGTGTGTGTGTGTGTGTGTGTGTGTGTGTGCGTGTGTGTGTGTGTGCGTGTGTGCGTGTGTGCGTGTGTGTGTGTATGCGTGTGTGGAAATCATGGATGCTGCCAGATCATGCTTTCAGGTGGGTAATAAGCAAATTGTTTGACTCAGTGCTAATTTGTTAATTTTATTTACACATCCCTCATCTCTACAGGTGTTAAAGGACAGATGGAATTGAATAATACAAGAAGCTCAAGGGCTATTTAGTGATTTGAAGGTGGTGCATAGCCATAGCTAAGGTTTACTTGTTAGGAAAACAGCTTCACCAGTTCTGGAGTATGAGCCGATGTTGGAAGACACCCTGCTAAGAAGTCTCAGAGGAGGGCTAAGAAGGATATGCCAAGTCCAGTGGTGAATCCCACCACCTTGGTGGAAAGCACCTCTGATTCTGTAATTAATAAGGGTGGAGTAGAATATATTGTAATGGACTGGGGGAAATTGGTTGAGAAATACCTTGAAGAGTTCATCAATTCCCTTCCTGATGAGGGTAAAGCCAGGATATTTGATATTGTGCTAAAAAGGAATTTTAGAGCCTCCCTCCCATTAAATTATGGTCACCAGCAGGAGGTTTCTCCAACCTGAAACCCAATGCACCACCCTTAGCAGGTCAGAAGAATAGGGTTGACCCACCCATACCTGCAAAGAGGAACACATTGTCGGATACAGATAGTAACATCACTCAGTTTCTACCTCTTATGGCCAATATAAATGTGATCAATGTGACATCCCCAGGTTTGCACATCACAGCTCATGTCCTGGCAAACATTAAAGAAAACATTTTTAGAGGGGATTTTGTGGATATATTTGATTTAGTCGACACAGAGGGTCTACATTGTATAATGGAAGCAAAGAATCCTTGGGCAAAAGATTTGATTACAGTTTTAGTAGCCATCAGAAAAAGAGTTGCGGCCAAGATGGTGGCTAGATCCTGGGACACTTGAGCTTTAGGTTTTGTTGTACTCATAGGTGTTATCATTGAGAGGATCCCAGTCAGGCTTTACTGCGACTTGAATATTTCTTGACCATCAGGGAAGCTCACCACATTAAGGGAGGAACAGTCCAGTCATCGTATGATCAGCAATTAAGGACATTAAGGCAATGGACAAAACTATCACGTGGGAGCAAAGACGTGTAGATATTTGGCTGAGCATCATGCTAGATAGCCTAATACCTCTGAGAAGGAATCCTTCATTATAAGCCAGCGAGAAGAAACATTCTATTAAACTTTCAACAACAGGAGGTATTATATGCCCTCTTGTAAATTTGCCCTTTTCTGTTCCTCATGTGGAAAGGCTCACACAGCTGATAAATGCTGGTCTTAATCAGGCCACTCTACTTATAGTAATATGCCCTTCCTTCAACAGGAATATAGTACAAGTTTGCCACAGGTTAACCAGGTCATGGGTAAACAACCTTTTTATGGCCACAGCTTTAATGCATTGAGGGGGCAAGCTTGCCCACATGTCTTCCCACTCTCAAATCAATGCATTGAGGGGGCAAGCTTGCCCACATTTCTTCCCACTCTCAAATCAAACTAGATAAACTGGAGCAATTGCTGTCAGTTTACCCTATATGTGGGAAAGCAGCATTAATTATCAAAGGTTATAAAAAGGGTTTTGAAATTGGTTCTTCAGCAGTGCTCAGTTCCAGGCTAGTTAGAAATATTTCCTCTATAAACTGTCAGGAAAACACAGCATCCAGATTAATTGTGAAAGAAGTCGTAGCAGGTAGAGTAATTGCCCATTTTTTTTCATTCCCCCCCAGCCTACTTTCAAAATTTCCCACATAGGTTTGGTGCCTAAAAAGAAAGAAGGGGACTATAGGCTAATTCATTAACTTTCATATCCTGCAGGTGTGTCAGTTAATGAATTCATCAATAAGGATCAATCCAGAGTACATTGTGCTTCTCTGGAGCAGAAGGCAAAGTTAATTTTGAAGTACACAGATCCCTGTCTGACATAAGGTCAGACTGACCCATTAGGTTTTCAGCTAGATAGTAAATTCTTCTTTGATAAAACAATGCCTGTGGGGTGTTCAGTAGCTTGTGCTACCTTCAAAGTTTTTTGCTCGACCCTACATTGCTGTTTGCAGCAGATGGTATCCTGGCAACCAAACGGTTCACTATCTGGATGATTTTCTGATAGTGAGGGAGGGCAAAGAAGGTACCTTGGAAAGGATGATGACATTTATGGAACTTTGTGTTAGCCTGAGGATACCTTTGAATAAGGATAAGTCAGAAGGGCCAAGTCAGGAATTGATGTTTTTAGGCTTATTAGGTGATGTTCTGGTGAAGTTCTTCAAACGCTAGACAGATAAGATGGAACACTACAGACAAGCAATTACATTTTTTGGAACGCAAAAGGTTCATATAGGGGAAGTCATGCAGCTTCACAGTTTGTTGAACTTTACTAACAGAGCCATTGTCTTAGGCAGAACCTTTCTATGTTCTATATGTAACTTACTAGACCACATAAAAACAAAACAACACTTCTGGTATACATTTTTGCACCAATTCAATGGGGTGTCATTTTGGTAATCCTCTCGGTCAAATCCAGAGACCACCAGTTACTTAAAGATGTGGCAGCAGGCACCAGAATGGGGGGGGTATTTTGTAAGGAGTTGGCTCACTAATGCATGGCCTGAGTCCTGCTCGGCTGATAGGAGGAAAGACATTACCTTCCTAGAGACCTTTCCTGCTTTGGTCACTACTTTGGTGCAGAGGAAACATTTACAAAAATTGCAGAATTTCCTTCTGCTCGGACAGCCTTGCTGTAATTCATGCACTGAATAAGCAGTTGTCTAGGTGTTCTGTCTGTAGATTGTGAGTTTGGTTGAGTTTACAGATTAATGTAATCTTGTTTAGCCTTCAGCTTCCACATTCCAACAATGCTGACAGTTTGTCCATCTTCAGTTTACCAGGTTTTGCCTTTTGGCCCCAGATGCAGAACCAGTGGGCGTAATCATCCCTCTGGAAGTGTGGCTAATTGGAGAAGGATAGCGGGATCATTAGTGGCCAACTACTGGGCTCAGAATACTAGAAGAGATTACTCTTCATCAGTCCAAACTTTTAAGGGCTTTTATATAAATCACTGCCCCAGTGACAGAGGTGCTGGGGTCTGTCATTGGAAGTGTAGTTTTTGGTTCACAGATGTTGCAAGGAAGACTCACCCAATACCATGTGAGTACATTGGTCAGTGTTAGGCTGGTTGGTGTGCTTGCTGGGGTTAAAGGAATGTTCTAGCCACTGGGTGATAAACAGAATTCTCAAGGGTTGGGATAATGCTGGGGGACTCAAAGGAATCCAGAAAGCTAATAGGTCATCACCTCTTGGTTATTATAATCAAAGGTCTCTTCCTATCAGCTCTTGATTTCTATACCTTTACCACTTGAGAAACCCTGTTTATGAGCCTGTATGCAGGGTCATTCCATGTTAGCAAGTTATTAACATCACTATGTTGGGAAGATGTGATTATCCATATAGATGGGAATGTCCAAAACTGATCAGGCAGGTAAAAGATATCAAGTCAGTTTGGATAAGTCGAATGTCACAGTTATTTGCCCAGTCTATTGGTTTACTTTGCTGTATAATTCACTTCTCAAGGTGTAGCAGGTTGGATTTGGGCTTATTTCAGCTGTAGGTACGCCCTTTAGATTTGCTGAGCCTAGGACATCATTGGCTAAAGCCTTTTCTTGTCAAGGAGTAGCCTCCCTGGGGTGCTCTTCACATTCTCTTGGCATAGGGCGTATATCTGAAGTAGCAATGGAGGGTCATTCCACCAAGGTGCTGAATAGAACTGGAAGGTGGTTGTCTGGTGCCTTTTTTATCTTAAATTATGCAGTAAATACCACACTTTTATGCTACAGGAAGGAAAATTCTCTGGATCCTGGAACACTCCTTCATTCAAAGAGCAGCCTATCAAGCTTTGTCTCATCTGGAAGGGCATAAAAGGTGATTAGAACATAGTTATTGGGTAGTCCATTGCTTTGTTTTGTTTTTTTCTGGTCTGTCTTGGTTCCAGTTTTGGGAGGTTTGGTGTCAGTTTTCAGAAAACAAAAGGTTACCCAGGGCATTAGTCATTCACCTTGGTGGGGAATGACTTAACATTGTCCAAATAAAATTCTTATTTACCAGAATTTTTTTGGATCTGCAAATACTCCATTTGCTGTATCCTGATTTGGTTTCATTTTGGTACTCAATTGTGCAGAGGCTCCAGTAGCCCAGAGCCAGAAGGAATGCAGTGATCAAAATCTCCAAACAATTTATTAACCACAGAGAGGCTAGAGCAGTCATCTGAATCAGTGTACAAATGATTAAACACAAAGATCTAGCTACACACAGCAAAGACTTTTATAACCCTTATGGAGTCCAGCTCATCTGCACAGGTTTTGATTTATTTAATTTGGACATTACTCTATCAGTTGAGGACTTTTTTAAAGATTCATTTGATATTTAATCTGTTATGTGATGTCAAGTAAAGCCTGGGGGAGAGAGTTTTGGGAAGAATGGCATGGCCTGCATGCCGGTGGGTGGCTGCATTTCTGATTTCACCCTTTTCTGTCTCCCCTGGTTATATTTCAGTGGCCTGTCCAGGATGGTCAGATTGGTTTGAGTATTAAGCTTTGGACAAAGCAAGTGGTCATTGGACTGAGAGGAAGCCCAAATGTTTTTTGTAAGTAGGTCCAAAGAAGCTTGGTTTATGCACCCAGACCCCAAAGTTTAACTAGAAAGGGCTTGGTGATGTAAACCAGCATTAATTGCAAAGGTTTACAGGCTGTGTGTTGCTGTGCTTTGAGGTTACTTTGATGTTGTTTGGTTCTGGCATCAGCAATGTTGTCTATTTTTTCAGTAAAATGGTCGCAAAGGCAGAGACCGTGTCTTCATTGACCCGGCTAAAAAGGACAAGCTACTCTATCTAAGAGGGCTGTAATTTAACACTAACAGAGAGTTCTTACAGACGAGATCATTTGTACAAACATGAATAAAATGAAATCCATAGCTCCTTACATTAAGGTGGTCTAAGGTCTTTCGAACATGCTGCATTTTTGCTCCTGGTAAGCATAGCACTATTTGATGTTTATTATCTTCTCTGCAAAGGTAAGTATAAGTTCCTCTAACAATTGAATCTCCAACTACACGTATATCATTTCTGATCAGATCTGAAGAATATTCAGCTTTTGCTTCAGTAAGATGTACTTTACCGATTGTTACAAAGGAACGATCTTCATCACCATTAGTCTTATTAATCCCATTATGTTCGTTGCTTATTACATTTGCAAGCACACAAGTCTAATCCAGTTGTTTGCACATCCACTGCCTGAGCCATGCTGTCAGCGTCTGTCTCTCTCCTCTATTTTCTTACACCAATGTCCTTTAAGCCTTCCAATTTCAGTGTTGATTTTTTTCTTTTCACCTGCCCCTTGCCTCTTTTTCCCACTATGTCTTTTGGAAAAATGATATCTTTTTCTGCAGACAGCAGGTTTTCTGTTAGAATAATGTTATAATTATCTCTAATCTGTGTGCTATATAACAAAGCAGGGACCTTTTTAGTATTTATTCTATTTGCTTTATAGACATTAATCAGTTTCTTTTTACCTTGCGATTTGCTAACTTCTTCCTTTCTTTTTTTATTTTCTTCTACGTGTTCTGAATCCTCGTATTGCTAAATACTTGTTTCCTGAATTCAAAAGTTGTCATCTGCAGAATCATGTTTAATAAGGGCTGAGTGATCTTTATTGACAAGAGACAGCTCCTATCCTAAATGTGTTCTATTTTCACTTTGCCTAATATTATTAATCTCATCAGCCCAGTCATTAATCTAGGTAAGAGTTCCCCAAGTTGTGCCAGTTGCACAAGTCCAATTATCACCAGTAAGCCTAGACAAAACTGTTAATGATGGTAAGCAAATCATCCAACCTATGATATGAGGAACACACATCACCAGTGTTATTAGGTGTTACCTTTATATATATATAGTGTTTACTACACTTTACAAGATATTTGTGCTTTAGCAAATCTTTACTGGCAAACTCATTAAAGGAATTAATTTTCAGATGCAAACAAAGAATTCTAAAAGGATAATCAAAATCAGTTACCACAGAATTCAAAGAGATTTTAAGTCAAGGTCTTCAAGAAAAATAACACAAACCATATACAACTAAATATTAAATTAAATACAATAAAGTCGTTGCTCTGACCAGTCGTACCAGTTGTTACAGTCACACAAAAGCTGAATTTCCTTTACACCCTCACTATACCTCACAGTAGCACTGCATTATAACAGTAAAGATCAATAAATCACGAACAAATATGGGATTGCTTCAAATAAGTTCTGGATTGTCCTCTCTGTAGTCTGAATTTATAGCTGACTAGGCCCCTTGGGATGGCTAGAGTTTACCTATCTAAAACCTATCCCTTTCTAACAACAAACAGTAACAATAAGAGGTAAAATAACTAAATATAAATCAAAGTAAATCTTCCTGTCTATAAGCTATCCCTTTCTTCCCACAAACAATGAAAAACAGAGGTAAAAAAATAAAATATAAATCAAAATAAATCTTATGTTACCAGGCAACTGCACAGTCAATCACAAACCAACAGAGGATTGTTTCAGGTAAGCTCTGGAAAAACTGCATTTGATATTTGGTGCTACTGGATATGGATTTTTTTTTTAAACAGTACAAGATATTATGCAAAATACTTCACTAATAAAAAATACAAAAATATAAGGAATAACAAAATAGTTCAGATAAATTACATAAGAAAAAAATGTGTATATACATTCCAGTGAACAAGCATAGTACAATGTACAATCTGAATGCAATGTATGATATGTACATTAGTTTTTAATGTGAGTCAATCTGCAATGCACCTTGAGAGATGACAAGAGGTTCAGAAAGGAGACTGGTTAGATATGTCCTGTGTTGAAGCAGCAGCATTTGGCTTGGATGAAGAAGTGCTTTTTGAGTTGCTTTCTGAACTTGGAATAAGTGCTGATTTCCTTTAGGTTAATGGGTAGAGCTTGCCAAAGAGTAGGTGTCTGAGAGGAGAAAGTGTGTGCTGTGCTGTAGAGTTTGGTTCTAGGGGTAATGAGAGTTGGTGCGGCTTGTGAATAGTGTCTCAGGTTATATAAGGAGGTCATTCAAAGAGTATTTCAAAGTGTATGCAGTTTCCATTCAATGTATTATGTCTCAAAGATAACAAAGCAGGCATTTTGTTTAGAACTTAGTTATTAAGACATGTACCAGTACTCTCTTGTGACCTAATTTCTGATCTCAGGACTGCATGTAATGTACAGTTGGCATTAGTCATACTTTGGACAGGGCAGTCACAGGTTAAACCTCAAAATTCCACTACCAGTACTAAGTGCAGGCTGGAAAGAAATGCCATGTAAACCAATGTTTAAATTCATTCTAGTGCTGTGCTGAAGCAGGCAAAGTGTAACTAGCCATTCATATAGCTGCAGTTTGTTTTCATCTTTTTTCACTTTCTGACCAGACCTCTACATTTGTAGGTTATTGATGTTTTGATTGTTCTATGTTATGCCCAGTCTCAAGATACGCAAAACTGACTGGCTGCTTAGTGTGGGAGTGGTACAAGAGATAAGAAAAGTACTGTAAGAGCCACACTAGTAAAACACCAGTTTTATTACTTTCTGAACAAACATAGGTGTTATTGTTTGTTTCAAGGAGGGCTTAGTAACAGTGCTAGTTGCTAGTTATCATGACAGGGATTGTTCAAAGGTTAAATTAGAACTTCATCTAGTTGATTTGTTGTCAGTGGCAAATTGATCCTAAGGCTTTTTTAGTTCTTGCCTTAATCTGGCTACTTAGACAGTAACATTCACTCAATGATGAATGCTGGATACAGTACTGAAGCTCACCCAAAAAGTTAATAGTTGGTGAGTGTGGCAGAAGCTGCTGGAAATGTGCTCTGAGGTGAGTGCAACAATGTGTCAGAAAATAATTGGTTTGATAGCAATAAATAAACAACTAGGCAACATAAAGAAAACAGCATTTCCTGTGACTGGTTTATGAGTAGCTACAATGTTATTATATTGGTTTAGTAATTATTCAGTTCTGTATGGTTACATTTGACACTGAAGTCAGGCAATATACAGAATGATAACATTCGCTATAAATAAATGTGTAGTGTGTTGTGGCAGCTCTTTGTATTAACAGCTTGATCTTATTTTATCTGTGTATCCAATCCTGCAGTTGGGTACAGAGGTGATCCTTAGATCCGATCTGGCTGTTTGCTAGTGGTCTAGTGCCCTGAGCTCTGCAAGCATTCCCATAATTCCTTTGAGCTTCCCCCTCAAATCCAATTTGCTGCCTTCATGAATGGATCTCGATCTTTAGCTGGCAGCTAAATGCTCATTATTTCTGCCTTTTTGCAGAATTGTATGTATTTTTTTAGTACTAGATAGCTAGAATTTCTCAGTAATTATTTAAAGTGCTTCAGCTTCTTGACACAAAGGCAGCTCTCTAGTCTCTCTATCTCAAAAAAGTTTAGTTTTATAGTTTTAGTGCTAGTAGTCCTATTGTTGCTATAATTATAGTATTTTTCTGCTATTATAGTGTTTGTTATTACAGATAAGATTTTTAAAAAGTCCACTAAGTATGGTTATAAGCTCCTACTATGGGATTCACATGAAATAAGTGTGGTTCGTCTAGGACAAGAGCATCTAAGTGTCAATTGCTCCATCTGCAAAGGCTTTGTTCCCCACTCCTTACCGGATAGGAAAAATAAACTTATAATCAATGGTTGCCTTACTTCTGAGCAGGAAAACAAGCATGAAAAAAAGAACGATAAAGATAAGAACAGGGAATCTAGAAATCACAAAATTGATAAACAAGGTCAAGTCTCATATTCTAAAGTAACCAGGAAAGAGTCTTCCACCTCCATGACACTGAGACAGAAATCTGTAGCTTTGGAGACCATGGTTATTAAGAGCAATTCTCTTTCCAACTCTTTTAGCCTACATTCTTCAGAAAGGGAGTTGTCCCATTTCAAGCCTTTCAGACCTCTTTCAACTTTCCTTTGAAATCTATAGGCTCATTTAGTGGACTGGGAACTGACAATGAAGGCCTTTCTGAAGATGCAGATGGAACTGGGCATCATCTCATACCAAACCTTTACTAGGGTTAATCAGAGTGGCCCCTTCTCCCCTTTTGCAGATCCTTCCCTGGTGTCAGCTTCCATACTGGGGATGTCAGAGCTGGCTTTCTACCCAGATCCTGTCACTATGGCACTTTCAGCCGTACATATTTCTGTGTTGACAATTTCACATCCAACACACTTGAATCCATCCCATTCAGTGTCAAATGAATCTGGGACCTGAATGTTTTGCATCAAGTCTCTGGCACCATCTGGGGGAACAGTTCACATGGAATTACTCTTGGTGTTGAGGTCTTCAGTATTTGAGCCAACAGTGCCAATCTCCATCTCAAGGCCATCCACATCCTCAGTATCTAGGGTCTTCTCCTTGGCACTACCCACTTCAGCTCTGGCAGAGGAAAAGTCATTTCCAAGGATACGGTTCTCCATGCAGATAAACTACAGATCTTCCTTTAAGGTTACAGAGAGGATAATAGCCTTCTCCCCTTCCAGATTGTCAACAGGACTTCCATCATTACCAGTTCCACTCTGAAATGCCAATCCTTCAGCTCTTGAACCTATTCATCAAGGCTCCCAGGACTAGTACATAGCTGTATCGTTTTAAGATTCACAGCTAATGCAATCCAACTTCTGTGGACTCTGACCACAGTCTCACTGATTCCTAGGAAAAGAAATTGTAAAAGGAAACATATAGACTCCCCTTCGGGATCCATTACCTCTGACACTGACTTGGATGAAAGAGAGGGTTTTCTTGCTCCCCTCCAGATGATGTCACATTTGGTGAAGTTTTGGAATTAATGAAGCTGAGGGGATCTTGGCTATCTGACCTACCCTCTCAGTATAAGGAAGTGGTCTTCAAAGCATATGGCTCTGCCCCTTCTAACTCTTAGGTGGAACCTCCTACAGATTATCTTATAGATTTGGTCATCAGGTGGAATGTTAGGAACCTGATACAGTATTAGCCATCCCACAAAACCCAGTAAAGTCTTTTATACCCTAAGGAAAGTCAGCTTTGGTCTAAATGTCCTCTGATGGACTCAGTGTTGCAGCAGCCACCAAAAAAGAACTCATGAATGAGTCATCTGCTGTCTATCCTTTAAACAAGGAGCTTAGGATGATAGGATGGAAAACAATGTCTATGCCTCAGACACTTTCACCCAGAGAGTGTTAAATTACTTAACATGACCTGATTCCAGGGGGACATAACTAAATGAGCTATGGCTACCTTGGGTCAGCCCATGACTCGGGAGTCTACTAAACAACTGCATGCCATCCTGAATACCATGCTCAACATCACAAAGTATCCATGCTTCTGTATCACAATGCAGCTGATGAGGCAGCCAGGGCAGCATCATTGAATTTCTTGGACAACTTTAAGGCATCCTTTCTAGTGTCCCTTCTAATGGATTTTAGCTCCTTCAACCAATGTTTAAAGAAAGGCTGATGAGGTGTGAGCAAGATGTGAAGATGCTGTCTTCTGTATGAATCAAATTTGAAAACCCTTTAAGATCCTGCAATAAGAATCAAAAGCTTTCCAAATTCCTGTGGTTCAAGAGATCCCAGCAACAACCCTTTGACTCCTCCTTCTCCAATAAGGACAGCCATGGCAGAGGTGGTCACTTTAATGGATGCTGACCATATGGTCGAAGGGGTATGCAAAATTAAAAGTTCAGAGCACCCTTCTTGGAAAGGTCAAATCAGCACCCCCCTGAAGGCTTGCCCAACTGTCCATCTTTGGAAGCAGTCAGAGTCAATTATTTTGGCACAAGGCTGCATGGACAGCCATCATGCAGGATAAATGGGTGCAAAAATTATATTCCAGAAGCTATACCATACCATTTTTCCAAAAGCCATTACTAAAAAAAGCCACTGTTACCCAATGTTCCACCCCCAAGTGCGAGAGGCACTTCAAAAGGTGCCTATCCTGATTCAGAAAAGTGCCATTCAGGAGGATTAGTAGACCAGAGGTTCATCAGACCAGAAACAGTCAAGAGTTTATTCAAGATTATTTTTGGTTACAAAGAAGAACAAGGACCACAGGCCAGTTCTGGTCTTCAGTGGCCTAAATCTATTTGTAAAGAAGACCCCATTCAGAATGGTTACAGTGTGTCAAGATTTTGCCCCTGACTCAAGGCAAATTATTGGATGTGCTCTATAGACCTCCAAGACAACTACTTCCATATAAAATTCTCAAAGGGCTGTAGGAGGTTTCTGTATGTTCTGGTAGAGGCCAACCATTAGTATTTCACAGCCCTTTTCATAGCCCTTGGTCTCACCACAGATACCCATTTTCTCTTATACTTTTCTTTCATATTTACACTTATCCAAAATCTATTATCCTCTTCAACCATGTCAGTACCTTATAGTAATTTAATGATGTTGCATATGCAATTGGATTAACTAATCCTAACCATACTTCCTTCTCCTTCATTTATAACATCTCTTTTTTCACTAGGTTTAGTCCTGATCCCCATGTAAATGAGAACACAATTGACATTAATTATTTTTCATAATTTGCAGGTATCATAAAAGCATTCACTAAATATAACATTTTTCCTAATAAGACAGAATTAATTAAATATACTTTTTCTTATGCATCAACTTATATGTCCTCCAGAACAAATATATATTCCTTATTCCTTATTTTTGTAATATATTTCCCATTCCTGCAATCTATACAAGTCCGTCCCAGATTTTGTACTTAATATTTCTATTACTTCTTTATTAAACTGAATGCCTTCTATTTTATCTTGTGTTCCTATGCCTTTACTTTTCTCCTTATTTATACACAAACCAGTAGTCTTTAGATAATTAATGAGCTGCTTAATCCCTTCTTCCATCCAGTCTTTATTTTAGTCATTAAAACTATGTCATCTGTATAAGCAAACATCACTGATTGTTGACTTCTTTCTATAAATCTAAATCCTGCATTCATGATCAAGACAAATAAAATACAACTTGCTGGCATCCCTGCCTTATACCACTCTGTATATCTATTTCTCGATTTAACCAGCTATTCACTACTATTTTCACTTTATTGTTTACATACACAGAAACAAATATTTTTGTTATTTTATCACTCCTATCATATTGTCTCAATATATCCCATAGAATTTCATGTTGTATCTTATCAAATGCCTTACTCAAATTGTGTCATTATTTATTATTTGTTTATTTATTTACATTTGTTGACCAGGAAAATCCCAGTGGACACAGGTCCATTTTCAGCGGAGGCCCGGGGAGAAAAGTTCCACAAT
The DNA here is from genome assembly GCF_019279795.1 of Protopterus annectens. Taxonomy (NCBI): domain Eukaryota; kingdom Metazoa; phylum Chordata; order Ceratodontiformes; family Protopteridae; genus Protopterus; species Protopterus annectens. Next base: position 1,460,491,655 of record NC_056739.1, read on the forward strand.
AAAAAACAGTTAAAAATAACAATTAATTACAAGTTACAAGAAGTATAGGTAGGTTTTGTTTAACAATAGTAGTAAACAGTTATAGTTCAAAATGAAATTATTTAGTTAAACGGTACAACACTTATATCATTGGTGCCATAAAGACTAACAAGTATTTTAATAGCTGAGCTAGCAGCTATTACCCTTGAATAACAGTGGCTAAGATTACAGCTGAGATATAGGTTTACAAGCAATGTATATGGCTGCAATCCGAGGTAGTTAGAGGGGTGGAAGAAAAGGATTAGAGAGGTTGGGGTAGAGTTGTAAGCGAGGTTTGTAACAGGGGCATGTCCAGTGCTTTTAGATGAGATTTTAGAGCAGCTTTGAAGTTAGTGTGTGATGACACAGACGTTATAGTGTGTCATAAGTTTAACTTCAGACTTCTTATTACATCCTCTACAATTTCTCTCACTATCCTCAACATTTCTTGACTTTCTTCCCCCTTTTCCAAATATTGTTTCTTCACATAATTTATTTACTTTATTTTATAATCTTTTCTCTGCTATTTTTGTAAATGTTCTATATTCTGCATTATTCAACACAACTGGTGTCCAGTTCTTTATATCATCCTTTTCTCCTTTCCTCCATATCAATTTCATTGAACTGCCTCATATTTCTTTTTCTCCTACACTTTTCTACAACCATTCATTTAATACTTCCAAAAATGCTTTTCTTCTGCCAATCTCTTATATCCATATACATATGATAGTCAATGCCATCCAGTCCTGTAGTTGATTCCATGTTTCCTTTCTTTAACACATCCTTATTTTTGTAACAGTTATTTTTATTTCTAATCTTCAATATCCTCCTTGTTTAATTTTTTACTCCCATTTTTGTGTTTCTTCTTTCTGAATGCTTTTTCTATATATTCTTTTATTGCATGCATTATTTCTTGTTGTGTTTTAACATTGTACCCTTTCTCATTTCTTAAGTATCTTATCGTGCTCCTATTTCCTTTTACTATCTTATTTAAATATGCCGTGACCTCTTCCTTTTTTCCTTGTAAAAATAAATTTTATTTAAACAACACTTTTTTAAATTTTCTCTTGATTTGTTTCATATATCTTAATCTATCAAAAAAATCTCTCTTATTTCTTACCACATCTTTAAATATCTCCTGAAGTAATTCTTTATATTTTTCTCTTTTTTATTTTTAAATCTTGCCATTCAAAAAAGTGTTATATTTTTCTTTAAAAGTTATCCACCAACATGTCCAGTCCTTATAACATATCCTCATATCTTCATGATCTTTACATAATTGATTAAGTTTTTCTCTAGCTTCCTCATTTAATTATTTTTCATTTAATCTCTTAATACCCGTATCAATCTTTATATATCCCTCCTTTTCCTGGATCCCAACCCATATTGCTAAATCTGAAGATCTTGTCACTTTCATCCCTTCTTGTATAATTTTCAGACTCTCCAAAATTATAAAATAATCCATCCCTGTTATTATATTATTTCTTTTGTATGACCACTGTTTATTATTCCAAATATATAATGACCCACTTTTTATTATCTCTATTATTTTAACAGGGCAGCGCAGTGGTACAGCAGTTAGCATTGTCACCTCACAGCAAGAGGTGGTCCTCCGGTTTGATTCTCAGCTGGGGTGCCTTCTGTGCAGAGTCTACATGTCCCACATGTATTCATGTGGGTTTCTTCCAGGTGTTCCATTTTCCTCCCCCATTCCAAAGACATGCAGTAGGTGGATTGGACATTCTAAATTAGCCATAGGTATGTGTGTGTGTGTGTGTGTGCGTGTGTGTGTGTGTGTGTGTGTGTGTGTGTGTGTGTGTGTGTGTGTGTGTGTGTGTGTGTGTGTGTGTGTGTGAGTTTGGTATGTCCAATCCCATGTGCACACATGGGAGAAGGGTTGGGTGCCAGGCTAGCAACCCAACCTCATAAAAAACACAACTGCTATGGAAATAACAAGTGCAGAAGGGTGCCCAATTCCTGATGTGCTGAATGGCACTGGAACAGATGGATGGATGGATGGATTATTTTAACATCATTTTCCTCTTTTTTTTTCAAGTCACATTTCACATGCCCTACTAATATTATGCACACTAATATAATTTAGAATTTTCTTTCAAACAGAACATCTCTTTCTTTGTGATGACTGCATATACTGTAATAATTCTACACACCTGCGTGTTCCACCTTATATTTATCACTGTTATTCTACCCAACATTACTAAAGTATAATCCAAAATTCTTATTGACTGTCAACAAAGTATACCTAACCCTGAACATGTTTTTCCCATATCCCAAATAATCTCACCTTCCCATAATCTTTCTGCATGAAATTTCTCCCCTTCTGTTAAAATCTTTGTATCTTCCAATGTAATAATATCCATGACACATGAACATCATTCCAAAACACCTAAACTCCTTTTAATATTCTTTATACTATTCACATTTATAGCTAACATTCTCAGATTTCTTTTTTGTTTATTATTTCATTTCTTCTGTTATTTGCCTTTTGTATTTTCTCTTGTACCTATGCTCTTAGATTTCTTATTTCTCTTTTACCCTTCTCCCAATAGATTTTTTTCCTTCCCTTAATCACACTCTAGTTTGCATCTTCTTCTTCACTTGACTTGTCCATTTCTCCCTCCCTGTCTTTTTGTTCCCCTTCATGTATTACTTATTCTTCGTCTTTATTTCCCTCTACCTTTTTTGTTCCTCCTACTCTTTTCTTTGATCTACTTCTATATTTTTTCTTGTTCATTCCCTTCTTCTTGTTCATATGTATCATACTTTTCCCCTTATTTTATATATTTCTGTTACAGTCCATCCACAGATGACTCATTTGTTGACATATTTTACATTTCATTTCACATTTTTTCACTTCATGTCTCACTGTATCACAAATAAACCATGTTCTTTTATCACAATGGCTGATTATCAGTTTTACCACAAAAAAGCATGTCTTCAGTTGTCCTCAATATTGCACAGCACCCCTATTTCGATCAACATTTATCATACTCAGAATATGTATACCCTTTTTCATTTTCCATTTTCACTATAACCCCACATTCCCAGCCTCCAGTCCATACACATCTATAATGATACATTATTGTAATGCCCATAACATCTTTGCATACAGTCTTTAAAAAGCCTTTTAGCACTTCTTTTTCTACTTCAGTTTGGAACTGCATGTAAATTCTCTTTTTTGTCTCTCTGTTAAGCACTTGTATTACATATGCATTCCAAGGATTGCATTTTTTTACTGTTTTAAAATTTTTTCTATGTACTGTCTTGACTCAAAAAAAATGTCATAAAATGTATCTTTGTTAATATGTATAAAAGCACTTGTCCTTTTCAGTGATATGCCAAACTGTGAAATTATATTATCGCAAATGTCATACCTCTCACGTTCTTTCTTTACTTTACTGCTTATTCTTACTAAGAATTTATTCTTTGTCACTTTCTTCTTCTTTTCTTCTTTCCTTTCTCCTTCCTTCACTGTCTGTGTATACAACCTCTTCTTCTCTCTTCTAATTCCTTCCACCCCTTCTTCTTGTATTCTATCCATAATTTCTCTCCACTTTCTGGTTCACTTTGATCTATAAGTTCATTTAAATAAACATCTGCAACCCTCCCTATTGTAGGGCTGTAATAATATAGCCAAACTGTGACTCTCTCTCATCTGTAAATAACTCCTCCTGAAATAAGAATTCTGAATCTTACAGTGACTTAACTGCACTTGCAGTGTTGTCGTGGCCCGTTTGTCCCTTCTCACACTGTATCGCTGTTCCTTCACATGTCTCTGCTTTGCTGTCTCTTCTTTTTGCAAAGGATTGACTTCCTTTGCATTTGTATTTACCTTCTTCATTTCTCACTCATCCATGCTTCCAACTGCCTCCTCTGTATTCTCTATGCTTGCCATACTGCTTCCTGCTTCTCTGAGCCACCTCCGCACCTGGACTGGAAGCAGGAAGCCCAACAACAAACAGTGTCCCCACTCATAAAGGAGTAAAGGAAATACCCTGATGCTCTGTCCAAATTTCCACTTAGTATAAATACTACCTTAGGTCTCTCCCTAAAAGAGGCTACTAGCCTGGTTAACAAAAGGATAAATAAAATAAAAAATGTTAATCAAAGAGCAGCAGTGTATAAATATATAGCTTTTAAAATTTCACAGGCTCTTATGTCTTATGGAGCCATAGTAACATATTAGGGATGGGGCTTCTGTTTACATTATTTAGTATTAAGCTGTTATTTTACAACTGTCCCACACTATAACAAACCTATTAAGTGAAATGCTTAACAAAGACAAATGTGATTTTTTTTTTTGTGCTTAGTTCTACAGTTAACAAAATTATATTGCTTATGATAGCTGACAACAAAAAATAAATTTAACATATCAGCTTTAACATTTTTTAGGTTCATAGGTTCTTATTAAGCTTATGGCCAAAGAAGACCATCAAGAAGTTCAGACACACCAGTACTTGTGGGTGACTAGCAGTATCCCCATTAAATAGACTTTCTCCTCACATGACTGGCAAAAATTTGTGATCACCCATCTAGCCAGCCACATGGGACATCACTACTGACATTTTAATGTCTAGAGCAAATACATCTGAACGTAATGGTATGGGTTATGTCAGATAGCCAACTACCAATCTAGTGAGCTATGTATGGGTCAGTGCTGTGTTGGGAGCATTTATTAAGTATCCCAGCATGCAGGATAATATCAGAGGCCTTGGCAAGATCTAGATAAACAGTGTGGACTGTAAGCCTGTTATCCGTGGGTCCAGTAACACATTCATAACAGGTTAAGTAGGCATGATCTACCTTTTACAAAGCCAGCCTGCTGTGTAATCAGTGATATAAGGTCATTTTTATTATTGTCTAATTGTTGAGCAATAACAGGTTACATAACCTTGAAAATAATACTAAAGAGATTAATTGGCCTGTAATTCTCAGTGTCAGTACAAGGACCACCTTTATGTAAGAGCACAACTGCCATTCTCCATGCTTTGGGAACTTAACCAGTGGAGAGAATCAGGTTGAAGAGTTGATGGAGGGGTTTTCCTAAATTGGACTTTACACTTCCCCGCACACATCTGGAAATATTGTCAAAACTCACAGAGGTAGTATTTATAATTTTGGAAAGTGGCAAAAGTACTTAGTCCAAAATTGACCTGAAGAAGGAGAGTGTGAGGGGGAATAGAGGGGATAGAGAGGCTAGAGTGGGTGGAATAAAACTGAAAGAGAAATTTCCACAAGAATATTAGCAATGTTCTTAGGGTCAGAGAAAGAAGTACTATTAGACATAAGCTAGGTTCAGAATTGTAGGTTAGTTCAAAGTTTCCTAATACAGCTGAAGAAGGCCTTATTGTTATCTGTTAAATTAATTGCAATGATAATGGTCGGCCATACATTTCCTAATATTAAGTCTGAGAGATGTACTTACCACTTTTCTGTTCCTTTTATAATGATGGAGTAGACATATTTTAGTGATGCCAGGAGCTTTTTTTTCTTTTTATTATAGAGTTTGTTGATGTGGTTGTTTTGTGAGATTAGTTCTAACTCCAGATTATGCTTACACCAGGTTAGTATGGATGCCTCAATTTTTCTCTGTAAGAGGAAGGAGTAGGGAACAACCTCAGCTGATGGGAAGGTATACCATGTGTGATTGTCAGTAAGATTGGTAAATAGTAAATAATTAGTTTTGGGGTAATCCCTGAATGCACAGTTGTCATTAGAGGCTACAAAACAGGATTCCATAGACATGATCACAGAAGATAGTTAGATTTGATTAGGGGGGGTGTGACATGCAGGTTGGTGCAATTGGGGGAAATGTTTGAGAGGACAAGATCAAGAAGATTAACACCTCTAGTGGGAAAGGGGAAAATTTGGCCAAGTGCATTGACATTTACAAAGCCAAGACATCTCTGAGCATATTTGTTTTTAGTAACAAATGTCTGGTAGCTTATGTGTGGATTGTTGAAGTCACACATAAAATGGTATTTGGATCAATGGCTAACTTTTCTAAAGGGTCACAGATGGAGGTCTGTAATGGGGTATAATGTGATAATTAATTTTACTGAATGCACCTAGGACTTCAACTAGTTTCAGATTTGTTTCATGTGAAGTCTGATGAGAAACAATGGACTTGCACATAAATACAGACACTCCCTCACAGTTGCAGGTGGATCTGAATGCATCATAGGTATTATATCCAGAAATGCTGGGAGTGGTATCACTACAATGAACCAGGTTTCTGTAATTGCACAAATGCTAATGTCTGTAAGTATAAGGAATGCTTCAAGCTCAGGAAATTGCCACTTTGATGTTATCCAGATTGAAATTTACTATGTTTGGATGGGGGTCTATATCAGATGAATGAAAAATCCGTTCATCGAATGCATAAATATCGAAGCTTCATGGACGTAGAAAACGGTATTGTGGGGTCTCAGTACAGTGAGGAGTAGGGTATTTGCCCTTTCCTCACTGTAGTGTGATCTCAGAGTTAGAATATATATTTTGCGTGGGGTGTGGGGGGCAATACCAATTTCGATTTCTGTGATGTTTCGATTATTCTGTATTCGGTGAACGGATTTTTCGTTCATCTGATATAGACCCATTTGGATGACCATCTGGTGACCTTTACCTATAAAATGCACTAGAAGGGTAACAAAAGTTTTAGCCAGTAATGAAAAACCAAGTGGTGAAAGATTAAGGCCAGCCCTAGTAAAGCAGGTGGGTCTATAAATCATTTCATCACATGCAGATACAAACTGGTTCCTCTACAATGACAACAATTTACTAGTGAATTATTAAAGACAATTATTTTATCATTGTATTTAGGCATCATTCCTGGTGATGATAGAATGCTGCTCAATGCCATTGCCTTGTCCTCATCATACACATGAGCAGATAACACAACAATGTATCCTTACATGTCCCCTAGGATGGAGCACCTACAAGGTTGTAACTGAATCTGGAGCAGTGCAGGGGCTTAAGGGACTTAAAGGCATCCCCAGTCTTTGCACCAGAAAGGTGACTAACTGTCATACTATGCTTATTTTACCTCAGAGTAAAGGAGAGAATTAGAAGCATTTCTTAGTAAGTAGTAGAGATAACTGTAGCTTAAAAGCAACAGCATGGATACTGTCAACATTGAAATCGTTCTGATTTATTTCATAATCTTTTTATTGCCTAAACTGTTTTTGTGGACATCATGTTGCAACTTCTAGCAGAAATGGTAGCAAAATGGACAAGTTTTGGGTTTTGTATAATTTGGGGTTCTTGATTAAATGTAGTGAACAGAAATGCTATATAAACAGAAAGAAGAAAATAATGCAATGGGTATTATCTGTAACTAATTTATGTTGTTTACCGTTTGATATATTCGGGGTTTGCACTGTTTGATTTTTCCCGTTTTCCATCTGTTACTGGATCATGATTCATGACTGGAAATAGTCCATCATAATCAGCTAGTGGACTGTTGTGCCATATGATCTAGGAATGCCACCAACCCAGTTAGACAGTGAGATACCTATGATATACTTGAATTCATCATTGATGGACTTTGCTATACATTAAGACCTGCCCCATGAGTATCAATTAATGACATGGCAATTAGTGACACAATGATGCATAAGCATTAAGGTGTACTCAGAACCAGATCCAGCATTGGGCAATGTAGGCAGCTACCTAGAGCTTCTGTTGGCTGAGGGGGGGCCTGCTTTGTTAATACAAAATTAAAAAGAATCCCTTGTATATATAAATAACTCCCTACTGTAAACAAACAACTCCAGATATCTTAGCAGTAGGTCCTTGTCCTAATGCACAAATGTCTGCACAGGAGGTTTATGATGTTGTCAGAAAGAAAAAGTCCTAGAAACTGTAGCAAACATCCGCATGGGAGATTTTATTTAAGTACATCAGAGAAACACAGTCAGCAGTTGATTGTAGCAATTTTAGTGCAACAAATGTCTGCACAGCGGATTTTGACAAGTCAGCCCAGAAACCCTATGTGCAGGAGATGCAGACAAACACATTCATAATCATAATGTGGATGTGTGTGAAATGCCCAGTTATAGACACAGTCTAGTTAAGCTATTTCACTGAGAGTCAAACAACAAAGCTTAAGTATTGCTAGGCATGTGTCTTAAACTTCTACAACTGCTGGGTCACCTTTATTTATTTATTTATTTATTTATTTATTTATTTATTTATTTATTTATTTTTGGTAAATCACCAAGGATTTCTCTCTGTCAGTGTCAGTCACAGAGTTTTGTAGCTGTGTCAGTTTTATGGTTATTGACAGTGGTGCAACAGGTGCCACACTTGATTTTGCTGCAGAAGATTGTGGGTTCTACTCCCACATCGGGTAGATCAATTGCTGACACTGCAGTGCACCATAGGGGAGTGCTACACTCCTGAGTGTGTCATCTTTTAGATGAGATGCCCATTAGCTATGTATCTGTTGTCAGTTTGCCAGTTATTCCATACTGCATATCACTAGCACTTTTTTTTTATGTTAGAGACAATTTATTCTTCAAAGGCAACAAGCACTGCATTTGTAGATGAAGCACTGAAATGCAAAGTTGCTTGCCAGAAGCAACCTCTGCATTATTAACA